>NC_045734.1:13993499-14002943 GCF_008692095.1 Etheostoma spectabile
CACGGTAGCTATACATTTGGATTTCTCTCAGTTTCAATGCCTCAAGAAGTCCAAACACAACAGCCAGAAACAGACTGCGTTGACAAACTACCAGGTATTTAATATAGGCACAGGATGAAGAAATCAAGAGAACTCATTACACCCATGTATAAATTATGTCCTCAAAATAACCGAAGGCACGATGAGGATCAAATCATCCATCTGATTTTAATCAAACTCGTTCCTCCTAAACACTTTTTTTTCTTCACTTTTATCATTTGTCAACATCTCTTCACTTTCCCTCTGTTCCCTGAAGAGGGCAGTGTCGACGATGCTTGTTAAGAGGCTTTCAGTCAATTAAATTTACAGGTGTATTCCGTAGACCCAAAGTTGTTTCTTAACATGATAAGAACCAGTTCTCCAAATGCCATAAAAGAAAAAACACCTCACATCTTTAATATAAACAGGATTTAGCTGGTATTTGTACGGTTTTATTGTTCATACTAACAATTGAAGTGGCTTGACGTGCTGGCTCAGTATGAACTCACTCTCCTCGCCCTGTGTGCCCTTGAACTGACTGTGACGCGTATTCCCCGTTGTTGTTTTTTGGTTTCATCTCATCCTAAATTCAAGACGTCTTGCTGAGTTTACTGCCCTGTAAGTGAAGGTAGGAGATAGAAACGTCAGTCTTTTGCACACTTGTATACGTGGCGTTAAATTCCTGACCCCCCAAAGTCTCAGATAGATTTTACTTAACGGCCCTGTGGTGTGCACAAACCATTAGAGATCATGTTTAATTTGATGGGGCTTTATAAATTAGAAAAAGACTCCAACAAGGCTTTATGTCTAAAAGCTAGGCTTATGTCTGTGGGCCGGGCTCTTTTTTAAGGTGGTGATTTGTAACCGTTGATGGATTGAGTAATGGTATTTGTGCTAATACATTTGTACATCGAATGAATCAAAATGAGCCTTTTACTGGGGTGAAACCACAATTACACCAGATTGGGAGAGTCCACAGTCTCACTGAGTTTTTGGCAGCAACTTCCCATATAATCCCTGACATGGCATAGACGCCTATACATTTTGAGTGGGGCCCTTCAAATGGGATTTCCAAAAATCACTTTATTTAACCCGCTTTGAGAGGCTTGGCATTGTTTTAAGGAAAACATACTGTGTGAATAGGAGAGGAATATGAATGCAAAGAAAATAAATATGGAAATGATTACCTGGGTGATTTTTGAGCATGTGTGCTTGAGTGTGTCTGCGCATGTACAGTAGGTGTGTGTGTGTGTGTGTGTGTGTGTGTGTGTGTGTGTGTGTGTGTGTGTGTGTGTGTGTGTGTGTGTGTGTGTGTGTGTGTGTGTGTGTGTGTGTGTGTGTGTGTGTGTGTGTGTGTGTGTGTGTGTGTGTGTGTGAGAGAGTGAGGTTAGAGTACTGGGGATCAGTATTATGGTTGGACCGTGGCCATTGTGATTACTACAGAGGTGCAGTATATTCGTCCCTACAGAATCCAGAGTGAACCCTCACTTCAGCTTCCCATGTCTAAACACACGGCTACACTCGCTGTTGTGCAAGCAAATGCATGAAGACATCTGTTCAGAATTCCTGGCTTTAAATGAGAGATGGTGGTCACTGTATGACAGGGTACTGTTTATTTTTGATAGAGCCTCTCTCTACATTCCTTTATAAAGCTCGGCCAATACGTTCAACTCGCTTTACAGATATATCCTACATTTTTCAAGCTGTGCTCCGCATTATGTGATAAGCTGCAAAATTGGAGGAAGAGATGGGGAAGGTAAATAGAAAGGAGAAAGGAAGGGCAGTTAAGTAAGAAAAGAAGTGTTTAATCTGAGCACGAGTGTGTGTGTGTGGACATGGATGCAGAGACCTGGAAAGCTGCACTGCTGTGCAGGGAGACACCAAGCCGCTGCCGATTTGAACAAGTCTTTCATTACTTGTGTTTTGTCCAGCTGGTTCCAACTGACCCCCCCTCACGCTCCCAGTCTGTCTGAGCTGTCTGTCTTTTCTGCATCTGGGTAGGTCTTTAGGATGGGGCTCAGTGAGACGTGTGTTATTGTGGATGTAAAAGGTAAAAAGGGTCTCTAAGGGCTTAAGCAGCACAGGAGCAATAAGGAGGATTATCATTAATTCTGCACAAAATAATGCATATAATGCACACACACACACATGCCATTTGGGGAGGGTGAAGGCACACTGTGGAGGGGGGCTAGAACGTGGAGGGTCATTTTAAGTGGAGGTGCACTGACCTCGCCCCAGGGAGGATGAGGGGAGGGAGAGGAAATAGCCAAACTAAAAACACATGCAAGGTCAAGTGTAGTCCTTCATCTTGTATATAATGGAGGAAAAAGCCAAGAAAGAACGATGTTGCTGTGAGACTTATCAGTCTGGATGTTTCTGTCCTCTTCTACTTGTATTTTACGTATTATTTCTGTTTATCTAACTGTCTGTCTGTCTTACTGTTTTTTTTGTGTGGCCCGGACAGCTTTGTCCTAGAGGTGAAGGGAAGCACTGGGTCTCTGTTTTTGGTAACGTCAGGGATTTATTCCCATTACATAAATATTGTCAAACTTATGCCCATTGTTTCTCAAACCAACTTGTTGGCATTTATCCATGCAATGACTTTGTGCCATCACTGTTTTTCAATTGCCTTAGCAAGACAACCATTTTGATTTCTTTACACTGCCTCCCCACCAAAGTCCAATTTACAATCCTTGTAATAAAAGAGCTCTGTTTGGTTCGGCACCATCTATAGGGATTTTCACAGCCATATATCTCTGGATGTACACCTGATTCCAAACCAAAATAACATGATAAATGTCATTTTAAACTGACAAAGATCAAACTGGGATACTATTTACATATAGTAGATGTGAAAGGGATTGCTAGTAGTGATAATCGTAGGATCAACTAAATCATATAAACTTAAAAGGTGATTTCATTGTTGTGTTTGCAACTTGTTCCAGGAATTAATCTTTTAATCAATGCTGATTTCCAACATACTTTCACCTACATGCCATATTCAATTCCATTCAATTTTATTTATAGTTTCAAATCATAACAAGAGTTATCTAAAGACACTTTACAGACAGAAATAGGTCTAGACCACACTATTAATGACAAAGACCCAACAATTCCAGTAATTCCGCCAAGAGCAAGCATTTAGTGCGACAGTGGTGAGGAAAAACTTCCTTTTAGGCAGAAACCTTGGACAGATCCGAGCTCTTGGTGGGCAGTGTCTGGTGGGGCTGGTTGGGGGTGGGATGAACAGTGGAACCATACAACCATGATTTAGGTGCCACCCTAATCCAAGGAAAACTGTGGCGTGAGAAAACATAAGGGCTTTGTCGAATAACCTTCCCAAAGCTAAGTTAGTAACAAGCATTTCTGGGACATAGATGTACACAGATAGAAAGAGAGAGGAGCTCAGTGTGTCAAAAGGATATGTGTATAACTATGCTCCTAATCAAAAATTACAGGACTCATTTCCTTTGGATGTAGGACCTATAGACACCTCAAAGAAACAGTTAAAGACCCATCTGTTCAGTCTTTGTTTAACTTCTAGTGTATTATATTGTGCCTCTTGTTTTTGTGTACAATGATTATTAAGTAAATTGTGATGTTAACTCCAGAATGGAGTTATATACTGTAAATAAACTTTCCATATTAGACAATATGTGCAAGAACCTCCTTACTTTAGTTGGTCTGTTTCCCCGAGGGTCAAAATGCATGTATGAGGCTGCATTTGGAACCTAAGTTTCTAAAATGGGCTTGTTTTTAAGCATGTCATTACTGTAAAACAACCTACACTACATCAGTTCAAAACTTCTTTTGGTCCTTGTCTACAAGGAGTCAAATCTTAGTTAAACTCAAGACATGCTTTATGCCGCACTATGTTAAACACAGCACATGCCTTCTACATCTCAACAACACCTGTATAAAACTTAAGACCTCTCCTAAGGGAGTCTTCTATGTGGTGTCCTTGAACCTTTCCAAAATCCAAATTGTGCTAATTGCTGTTATGCGGAAGACAGAATGTACCCAAATGAAAGGCTCAACAAAAAACAGGTTTATTTAAATAATAAAGAGGAACAGCGGTGTGGGGAGGCGGACACCAAGACAAGGAGGTCATCAGGCTGAGATAGGATGGCGAGGGCATGAGGCAGGATGATGAGGGACCTGGGGGCTGCAGCAGGATGGGGAGGGCTGAGAAGGGATGGTGAGGGATCTCGGGGAGCGCAAGGAAACCAGGGCTGAGGAATTCGGGGAGCATAGGAGTAAGAGCGGAAGCAAAAGCAGAATGGAGCAGGGAGCCGTGAGGAGGGGAATGGCGAGGCCAGCTGACTGGAGGCAACAGAGAGGTATGGAGACAATGGCTGCAGGGAACAAACAACAAAGAGAGGTCAGGATCACAAAAATGGACAGAGACATGTAAGTACAAGGATTTTCAGGGCGCTTAAAGCGAGCGTCACCTGAGTGGCTGAGACAACGATCAAGCGAAGATGGTGAGTGGATCCGGGGTTGAAGTACTGAGCTTGATTAGATGGCTGGCAGGTGTGCGCGGCGGGAGAGGTGATGATGGAATCTCAAACAGGTGTGTGTAGTCAGCTGGCAGCAGTAGGCAGGAGGGGAAGGGGGAAAGAAAGAGGCAGGGCCAATAGAGAAACTACATGTGGAAGGAACTAGAAAACAGCAAAAACTCAGTCTGTCGACCCCAACCACAACAATTGCTTTTACTTGCTTGACACTGGGAAAAAAAAATACTGAAGCATTTCAATAATCAATAAATCAAACAATTTTATTTGTCAGATGAAAAAACGTAAAAGGTTCAATTTCCGTGAATTGTAATCCCATTAGCTCCTGACACTTGTGCATGATTCAATGGTTAGATGACATTTTACATTAATTCAAATGTTGACCATATTTTTTCTCACAAAAAACATGCATGTGAATGTTGGCTCTAGGAGGATGGACTAAGGCTGAATCCCATTCCTTCCCCTTACCCCTACCCCTTACCCCTTCCCCTAGCTTTTGCGCGTTCACGCGGGACCTAGTGCTGGTCCAATACGTATTACGAGCTAGGGGTAGGGGATAGACCGAGGGCTGTATAGCCCTTGAAACCTAGTGTGGATGCGACCTCACTAGAAAACACACAGGCATCAATGGCTGCCCGTCGACCAGAGAGACACATACATGTAAGTACTTTCAGCTTAAATAATTGATTAAAATGTTACGACAGTCTTGTTTTGTGGTCTATGCAGTCCTGTACATGTGTACTTGCAACCATGTTCCTAACTGAAACTTTTTAAAAATCGCTAGCTTGCAATGCTAACGCTAACGTTGATTTGCACAACAGTCCCACATATTTCTGCCTTGAATGGACTGTATACATTGCATAGATTGTATAGCGAAATATATATATTAACGGTCTACGATACATCGCTACGTGCTTCAAAGAACCGCCCGGTATAACAGGAGGACACAGCAGCTGGTCCAGTTTGGGGCTGGAAACGAGCAGACGTTTCCTAATTCATATGTTCATGTTGTTACCCATCATTATTGCATTGGTGCTACTATTATTGTAATAATCTGTAATTAATTCCTGTTCATTGTTCAGCACTTGTAGTTGTTGTTGGTTTTGATACGGGACAATGAGATATGTGAGGGGGGGGGGGGGTTACTGGCCAAAAGGTTCCAGACTAGTCTGGAATATCAGAACAGCTGTAGCCTAGTTAATTTGTTGTGTGTGGTCTTGTTTGATTTTTAGTTTTACACATTGAAGCCTTTTATCGTGTGTGACATGGTAGTTATGGTTCTAATAGTTGATAATGGTTCTGTAACATTATTTTATGTAACGTTTTTGCCGGTTATGTTTAATTTATCACCAATAAAGACAGATTTTTGTCAACAAAATGTTTTTGTGAACATCAATGACATTCAAAACGGTGATAACTGAAACAGATACACACACCATGTATACAGGGTGTATATGTATGTATATGTACACATGATGCATGTGTACATATTTGTATTGCAAACAGACCTAAGTACTACACAGATAAGTACTCTGCACTACCAAAGTGAAACCTAAAATAACTATAAAATATAAACACACACTGTTGTCCAAACCACACAATCAACAGACAGAGACGCCATCTTGGAGGTTTGTGATCAATTCTGTATGGTGATGTCACCAAGTGGTGTCCCATTTCATAGGGGTGTTTCACCCCTACCCTTACCCTTTGTTTCAAGGGCAGGGGTAAGGGCCAAGGGGTAGGGGTAAGACGGAGAAATGGGATTCAGCCTAAGCCCCGTTATTCAGACTAGCTCCTGCTCATCCCACTACACCGTTGGAAATGCAATTTGATTGGCTGCAATTGTCACGATTAACATGTTGATAGCCAATGACAGCTCGTTCTAACATGGCTGCTCAGGGACGTCTGGGAGCGCTTGCTGGATGTCAGGGGCAGAAATCTAAACACAGACAGGCGGGGATACTGTCATTGTGTAGCCAGCATTCTATAGAAAACAAGCATACCCAAAAACACGATGCAGGAGAAAGACGGAACCAGTTCGGCTGAAGAAAAAAAAAAAGTTTGGCCAACAAAATTAGCAGTACATTAGCATGGGGCTCAACAGTAAATATAAGAAAATATAAATAAAGAATATAAAAATGAATATAAATAAGCCAGGAATGGACTCAGATTCAGCATTTGGACCAGCTCACAAGTAAGAAATCGTCATGCTCTTAATGCTTAAATTGCACATCATAAACTATCTTACAATGTGTAGCATGTTTTGAACTTTTCTATTTCAATGCTCACTACCATGTCTACAATAAGTCGCCAACGACCTGTGTCAAGCGGATGAGTGCCACCAGGGATACAGCAGTTTAACAGCTGTCTTCATAGATCATCTATCATTCTGATAACTCTTTGCCGCTCACATGCATTTTTACACAAACAAACACTAGTAGTAAATACAACTGTGTGCTAAATACCTGCCATGTCTGACTTTGCCTGTGTATTTGTGTGCTAATATGTGCATATGGGAGAGGGAGCTGTATGCATGTATGTGTGTCTATACAGTATGTGTGTTAATGCTCTGTCTCCGAGGTATTGTTCGTAAAACAAAGATTTCCACTGCTGCACTTTCATTGATGGCCATCTGTCTCTGGTGTCTTTAGTGGAAACTTACCCTTGCTTCTGTCTCTCAATTATGTTCCTTTCTGCTAAATATATTACAAAGGACCCCCACCCCCTTTTCTGTCTCTCTGTCTAGGTAATAGAACAAGGTTTATAAGGCTCGGCAGGCTTGGGTAATCTAACCCACATGCCAATAGCGCTGTGCCCATTCTCTCCCCTGCTCTAATGACGCCAACACAGACTCTGAAATCTACGCTAGTGAGTGTGTGTGTGGGAACACCAGACCTGGCAAAAGAAAGCCCACCTCAGTCTAGGCCAACAATGAGACGTAGGAAAGTAGTTTCTCTCTTTAAATCAGTTATGATTTACACACACACACACACAAATGAATATAAGCTCATCCAACACACAGATGTTTCAGCTAATTGATTGCGAGTGTGCGTTGTGTAGACCCATTGCTCGTGATTTGCTTTTAATGTGTGGTGCGTTTTTGGCTGACACTTAACAGACCACACAGCAGTGCTTCCCCACCCACACAGACATAATTTAATCAAGAATTGAATCTAATGCAACTGTGGTGCACTGCGTGTGTGTGAAAGTGAGTGAAACTGGGCCTACAGTACACCAGAGAACATATGCCGTGGTATAATGCTGGAAATGTCTGTCAGCGACTGTGCAGATGAGTGTGGTGACTGATGGAGTGTGTGTTAGAGTGACTAATGCTGGACATGTCACACATTCACGATACTCAGCTCGCCACAATGACATCCAGGAAGGACTGCAGGAAACAAGGATGGGATGTCTTTGTGTAGATGAATTTAAGACAGAGGTTTTTTATAAGTTGGACTGTGTGTGTGTGTGTGTGTGTGTGTGTGTGTGTGTGTGTGTGTGTGTGTGTGTGTGTGTGTGTGTGTGTGTGTGTGAGCGAGACACAGACAGACAACTGCTGCATGTGTTCTTACCACAATTGGTGAGACATCCTGTAGGGCTTGGCAAAACAGCAAGAGGCAGCGTAACCTTTTGACTCCACTGCATATTTTGTGTGAGTACATATCTGTGTGTGTGCACATGTGTGTGCTGACAGGATTTACTATTCTTCAGTCCATCCTGTCATCGCCTCGTAACTCCTGGACGGGCTGCGATTCTGAAAAGAGACAGACAACCAACCAAAAATTGTAGTCTTACGTTCAATACCACATTCGCATATTTGCTTCATACTAGTAAGGTGAGCCATCAGAATCCATCATTTTATCATGTCTGGAGGAAATAATCCTCCTGACTAAATGGCATACATGAACTATTTGTATCTAGGGCTGTCAATCGATTAATCACAAATCATGATTAATCAAAAATCAATCACATTTTTTATCTGTATACTTTAAACCCTGTATACTTTTTTTAAGTGTTTAAAGCTTTTTATCATGGCCTGCCTTTGGTGAGGGGGAGGAGGGTTCTCTGCATCAGCTGTATGCTTGGCCAGCAAGTGGTATCTGAGACTTCGGTGGTAACTCAATTCCCATTGGCAGTACATGCAAATAACTTTAGTCTTGTCGAGAGAACCATCTTGAAGGGCTTTAAAACTTAACTTTCCATTCAAAAGTGGAAAAGTAATTTTGCGTTAACTTGTTATTATTGTGGTAATTTTACCAGCCCTAGCTATATCTCAGTAGATAATTCAGAAGAATTGAGATTGAAAAGCTCATTTCTGAGTTTGGAAATAATCTCATGCTGCATTCATGCAATGTCGACAGAATGGGAAGAATAGGAAACCTCCTGTATTTCACACACTATTGCCCCTAGCCTTGTTGCCACACAATTTATATACCCTAAATTAGCTACTTTTATGTATTTGGATAGATTTGGTTAACAATTATAACCAGATACAAGCAATCAATGCATATTTGTATTTGAATTAGCTGAATTAATTGGATTTGTGTTGCAATGTAATGTGTAATATAGTATTTTATTTTGATGTAACTGCCAGAGGTGGTGGCTTTGCACCAATGTTGCAACTGGTTTGTTGAAGCTTCTGCAGTTCTTTTCAAGAAGTGGGAGATATCATAGCTTTCTCCGGCGGCTTTACTTTGCTCATAATTATGGCCTAAACCAGTGTTTCTCAAATGTGTTTTACACTTACCCCTAGGGGTACTTTGGAGTACTGCAGGGGGTACATTTTTTTCTAAAATCCTAATTTAAAAATATTTCAAACACAATTCCTAAAATAATTATACTATAAAAAGGAATGAATTAAGTGATGGATTCTAAACATTTGTACAAATGTAGCATTTAAATGTTTTGTTTA
>NC_045734.1:14002953-14030797 GCF_008692095.1 Etheostoma spectabile
AAAAAAAAAAAAAGGTTGTTGTTTAGTGAATCTATCACTGCCGGGGCTGTATTGTACCTCTTTATTTAGACTTTTTTTTTTTCTCTACCAAAAATATTTTGTGCTGGTCAGAGGGTACTTGGCCTAAAAAAGCAATTCAAAGGTGTTACAATATTGAAAAAAAGTTGAGAAACACTGGTCTAAACGATATGACGTGAACATGGCATCCCCACAGGGTTAATTACTAGCTCTTCTGGAGCTTTCAATCATTACACAATGTTTCTCAGCAGATGGATTTGGCCCTGTTGTCATGGAATTGTTATTGTTTTGAAGGTTTTCTAGACACTTTAAAGACTTACTTTATGTTCCATGTTGGCTTAAAAGTTGATGTTGAAAGTTCAGTCTTGATGTTGGAAACGGTATCGATAATTAAGAAGTTTAAAGGTTGAAAGAATAGCTCAACTCTGTTCTCGTCGCCAGTCAAAGCTCCATGAAAAGTGTAACAGACTAACAACCCATTTCCTCTCCCAAACAAGTGAGGTACACAGCTCTAGTTGTTTAGAGTAGGCCTATCGACAAAAAGGAAGAAAAATACCATTACGATTGTTTAAACAACTAGTGCAGCATAATCCAAGAAACTTAAAGCCAAATTATTGCAATGCGAGTCCAACTGGCCAAAGTTACTCCAATATGTAAATTAATTAATGTGGGCGGAGGAGGTTGTAGAGAGTTTCCACTGACATCTAAGTGAGTAGACTTGATAGTTAGTAGATCATGAATTCTCATTTCATCTGTTCTTTTAAGATATTTGATACAAATATTTTTATTTTTTTTAAATCGTTTTGCTGGTGTGACTTTTCTCTTGCTAAATATATTAGATGCAGGGATGAAAGGGTGAACATGATATGTGCATACAGTGTGTGCCTATTGATTTATTTGGAGAGCCGGCGCTGTGAAAGATACTGATGTTTTCTCCAGATTACAGGTAAACCACGCTTTCCCCCCATGTTTTTAAATGCAGACACCAAATCTATGCAGTGTTGAACTGTTGAAGTCTTTGGCTTGTAGGGAGCCTTTTCTTTAAAAATAGTGTAACCTGCAAATTTCACTCGTGAAGGGGAGTGTATTTGACTGCCTGCATGCTCGTCAACTTTTATGAGTGCAGGCTTTACAGATCAGAGTGACTTTCCCATCTCCTTCTCTGTCTGTTCATGCAGCCATGATGTGAATACAGCATCAGGCTGACAAGGGAGAGAGACAGAGTGAGTGAGTGAGAGAGGAAGACACAGGAGTGTCTAGGGCCTGGATGGATGGACAGACTGACAGATGAGTCAGCGGCATTGGGGGCTGTGATTGGCCGGTTCCCCCAGAGAGGTGATGTGGTATTCTGTGTTCATTTTGGCCTAAGCTGCCGTTGATCCCCTGAATGTCACCAACTGAATACATTACAGAAGGACAGAATTTTAGCTATTTACTGTTTACATATTTATTACTTTACTGTGAATTTCTTCTTTCTTTTTTTAAAGCGGCTATAAGAGACATTTTCACAAGAACAATGAATCACGTGACTATTTGTACGTAAAAGGGGTTGATCATAGTGATGTAAAATAATCATTGATGCAGTCTACTCAGTTTAGCATCTTTCAGCTCATAATGTTTGGTTTTCAAGCCCAAAACTTTACTGTTTTAGTTTACGACATTTATTTATTTATGTATTTATTGCCACATTTATGTATTTCATGATGTATTTCAAAGACATATTTATTCATGTATTTATTAATTTGTTTACGTATTTATTCATTTATTTAATATAGAATAAAACGGGAGATCATAGAGAACAGGGTGAAAAGCATACATTTCATTTTGTTTCATGACATGCAGAATGTCCATTTAAAGTTGCGTGCTATTTATATGCATTCCCATGAGATTACGTTAGACAAAGCTATTGACTTGCTGGTGATCATAGTGGACTGTTTAGCAGCTAAAGAGACAACTTAGAAACAAAAAAAAATCAAATTTTAAATGAGAAAGAATATTTATCTTACATTTGACAGGTGGCCAAGAAGCAAACATTGCTCTGCATCTCCTGGATGTGTAAACAGCCAACTGTTTACAACAGTTGCTAACAAGTTTACCATTTGAACTTTAACGGTTCCATGTTGTGTTTACAGCTCGTGTCCACTGCTCTCTGGTGGCCAAGAAATCAGCTATTGCAGCTTTAAGATTATTTCCATGGCATTTGGTGTAAAGTTTATGGTAAAAAAATAGTCTTTCATTGCTAATTAGATGTTTTGTTTACTCATTCTTTATTTGTTACAAGTTTTGTGTGTGTATACAGAGCCAGAAACATTTCACACAGCAGAATAAGATGTAAAGCTATCATGGACCCAGACGATTATTTCCAGTCTTTCCTATCACTCATCATCCCATTTTATCTCATCCCTTCTCTCCCTCACAACACTGTGATCAAATGCCCTCCAGAGGCTCAGAGATAGAGGGCTTTTTTGTCCTAAAGGGGAAGCGATAACTGGAGACCCTAAATATGTTCTGATGGTGGAATCGATAAAGCTTGGAGGGCTGATTCGAAGTTATGGTTCTACGAACGTCCACCTGGAACTCATCTGAGTATTATTTGCCTATTTTGAACTTATAGAAAATACAAAAGAGAAGAGATTCTGAGACTGAAAAACTGGAAGGTGAAAAAGAGGAATCCAAGAGGAATGTTGACATTCTGTGTTATGTTTCGAAATCACGTCCGCAACCTCAGGTGTTTATAATGAAGATTACCCATTGAAATCTTCCACAGTTTTTGTGTGTGTATGCATACAGGGATGTCCACATAGATGATATATGTGCATGTGTTTGCATGCACATATATCTGCTGGCAGAGGGGTTATTGATTTGCAAGGGTGAATGTGTGTTGAAATTCAAGGTGGGCTTTCTGTCTCGTCCGTTCCTCTTGGCTGACAGAGCTCCCTGTAGATATGCATGCACTCTACACACCCTCAGTTCACTAATTCATTAGTTTCACTCTCACGCAACTATCAGCGCCATCATCTGGCATAGAAGTAGCTGCTGAAGCAAGTCTGCAATTTCACCTTTGGGGAGGAAATGCACAATACAGCATACTAAATGCCATACAGATGTAGAAAGGATAGAGCTTCCAGTTTTTTCTTCTGTTGAACTGCAAAATTAGCCTGGATGCCAGCTGAATTTAGCCCCACCCACAACATTTGAGGTCGGGAAGTTTGGTATGGACTTGATCCGTTGTGGAGCAACTATGCTCGAATAAGAGCTGGTCGGACCAATCGAAATATCAAGGGGGCTGTATGTGATGATGAACAGATGATCAACGGTCAACCACAACACCAAAGAGCGCTTGGGTTGAATTTGTTTACAACAAAGGTGGCTGCCGCTGGAGAATTGAGATGTGTAGATTCTGCTGTAGAAGATATCGACAGCACATTCATTTTAAAATCCTCAACTGGCCTGTTCAGCTCAACTCAGCTGTTCAAGTTGCAGAGGCTGGTTTTAGAAGAGACTTTACCTGTTTTAATGGGCAATAGAGAAGTCAGCTGGTGAAGTCAGCTATAAATAAAATGATCAATAATCCATTTTATTTTCAAGTTACAAAAAGCTGTACGAAATGGCAGAGTTTTACGACTCGGCTCAACCGACTGCCGAAAGCACGGTAACGTATGGTGGTTAGAGATCAGAGAGATGAAGAGAGGGAGCGCCCTTCCTCGTTAATCTCTCTATGGGATAAGCCAATCAGAGCAAGCAGCTTAGCTCTTGAATAAATAATGAGAGACTGGCAACAAATCGAGCTGAGTCTCTCTTGCAGGCACTCTTCAACCACGATAGAATGGCTTGAACAAAGTATAACAGGGGGGGGGGGCATTTATTATTCATTACTCGAATTTGTTTTATAGAATCCTTGGTAGAACTTATGACGTACCCCAAAGAATGAAATCAGCGTTGCAAGGGCACCTTTTAAAAGTGACCTTTTGATGCGACACTCTTTTTGCGGGGAACGTGACTCTGCCAGGTTTTCAAGAGGTCACCACGCGCAGCATAAGGCAGGCCTGGCATATCTCTCCGCAGGGTTTGCCTTGGTAACCACGCCAAACAAGCTGTGTGTGTGTGTGTGTGTGGGTGTGTGTGTGTGTGTGTGTGGTGTGGGTGGTGTGTGTGTGTGTGTTTGTGTGGGTGTGTGTGTGTGTGTGGTGTGTGCTCTTCAAACGTGTGATGTAACAGAAAAGCTTTCCTCTGTGTGACCCACAAAAGGTCTCCATGAGCCTCAGAAAGACCAAGTTACATGCTGCCACCCACAACATACACACACACACTGGCTAAGGTTCCCATGGTGACTGTGTTCCAGTGAGTGGGATTTTCCAGGCGGCGTCGGAACAGTGGACACTCCAGAGTTTGTCCTGGAAGTGCGCTTTGATCTAAGTGGATAGACCAGCCCAAAGGGAGGACTGAACCCGCACGCACACACACTTGTTTCTACATTTGTGAGGTTGATCGTTTAGATGGATTTCCTCTCTAACCTTAAAGCATCAGTATTTGATTTTTTTATTAGGTCACTTGGTGGCAGCAGCTGTAAACTGAATACTGGCACAGTGTAAACAAAAAGTCGCCTATTCACACATCCAGCAGACACAAAATTATCATTAATTTGGAGTTATTGTTTCTGTCAACTTGCTGAATATCAGTTCAATACTCCCTGCCTGATGCTACTAAGTAAGAGCAGTGAGACTGAACCAAAACAGTAAAATTGCAGGCCACAAAAAAAGAAATAATACATATTACATATAATATTTTATTTAAAGGCGCCTTTCTTGGCACTCAAGGACACTGTACCATACAGAAGAAAATAGTAGACAACAATATCAACAACAACAGAAAAAGGCATAGCAATAGACATTTAAGTGGAATAGGCAGTTTTAAAAAGATATGTTTTGAGTTGTGATTTGAAATGGGGGAATGAATCAGTGTTTCTAAGTTGGGATGGTAATGAATTCCAGAGACGGGGAGCCGGCGGTGGGGACAGAAAGGTGTAGGGAGGAAGAGGAGCTGAGGGAGCAGGGGGGAGTGGGATGCTGGATGAGTATCTATATATTAGATATATATTATATCTATAGATATTCTAGATATATATATATATATAGTGTGTGTGTGTGTGTGTATAAAACTGGTTCAGCTTTAATCCAAAAAACAGCACAAAGCAGCTTTTTGAAGAAGGAAAGACCAGACTAAATGTCCCCAGTCTACATAAATGTCATTCAAGGTCAAAAATTCCAATTGGTCCACACAAATAGCATTCATGCACACAAAGCAGTGCTGATTGCAGTTGGCTGTATGATATCTGTGGAGAAAGGGAGGGCTAGACACCAGTTATAAACCGTCTGTATCTCAGGCTGACTCAGAACACAGATTTTATAGTAGTGGCACTGCTTTGTGTGCGTGTGTGTGCGTGCGAGAGACTGACTGCAGAAAGTTAGTATGTTTCTACCTCGTCCTACTGACACATTTATTGTCTGTCTGAAATCTGTGCTGAAAACTCAGACACGCAAGTCAAGCTGAAGTTCTCACCACACAAAGATTTGAAAATGGGAGGAGGAGGGATAGCAGAGCACGCTCACCAACACCAGATTAAAAAAAAAAAAAAAAGGTCTCAGCCGTGACCGCTTGACCACTGAGCAAATCCACCTGTTGATGAATTCATTAAAATCAAATCAAATGAATTCAAATTCCAACAGCTTAATTACCCCATTAATAATGTATTTTTGTGTATGTTATATTTTAAGGTTCTTGCTATCATGCACAACATTTTCATTATAATTAATAATGTTTTACTGCACTCCACCCAGATAGAACCTCATTATTCAAACCCTGTGACTTTTCCAATGGTTTGTGGTATCCTGGACACCAGTTGAGTCCTGTGTAGCTTTAGGCAACAAAAGTACTTTGGCAGATGTTCGGGAAAGATTGAGATTTCTGTTAAATGTTAATAAAGGAAACATTACCCATCTCCGGCTTTTTTAATATTGTTGCAAATTAACCTTATTTTGAGTTTTTTTTTGTTATTTCCATTTTCCAATTTTTCCAAATTTTTAAATAATTGTATTAAATTATAAAATATTTTGTTGTACTGAGGATCAACTGATCTGGGTAGGGCACATTACTTTATGTTTCTGTCTGGAGCTACACTGTGAGTTTCATTTGGAGTTACAGCATGTCTGCACACGTAAAACAGAACAATTATAAAACTATAGTTTTATAAATTAATTAAATTATAAAACTATAGTTTTTTATAAAAAAATTATAAAACTATAGTTTTATAATAGGGATGCAACTAGGGATAGTTGCAAGCATTTTGTTATTCAGATCATCTTGTTTCCTGTTTCCTTTTATCAACATAACTTAAATACACTAATGCTCACCCAACTTCCACTTACTTTACAGTATATCATAATTCCTCTGCCAGCTGTAAAAATGAAAAAAGCCTTTGTTTGTGATGGGCTAGAGAAGAGGTGCATTTAAATTACATTATTGCACTGGCACTGATCTCTTGTGTGTCATAACCTCAATTTCTGTGCGAGGGGAAATTTCCTGTAACATTATCCTGCAATACACTCTTCTATGGGAAATGTTCTTTGAATGTCACAATTTTTACTTTCTTCAAAAACAGATTTAAAGCTATAGTGCGTTGTTTCTGTTGCCCCCAAAAGGAATTCTAAGTAATGACAACAAAACTGTCAGCGTGTCCACATGATACAAACCTTATTTGATGTAATGCTTGTTATGCTTGTAGCCACGGAGGATTAAAAAAACATGATGGACTCTTCAGATGAGGTTATTATCTTCACACGAGTTTCTGTGCGGGGAAAGTTACCGGACGACACCATTTTCTGAACATAGCCATACTGAGAAATACGGAGAAAGTTGTATGGAGCTGATTGTCTTAGTTAGCTTTGTAGCAACTCCTTTGGCTATGGCTTGAATGTAATCGACATTCAGAATTATCAAAAAGTTACGCAGTAAAGCTTTAACATCCAAAAAGAAAAATGTTAACTGAATAAAATAAACAAAATAAAAGAGCTAAAAATATGAACGATAGGTCATATCTATCTTGGTCTGTCTGCATCAACCTCTTTTTTTTTCTCTCTGTCTCAAAGAGACGACGGATTCCTTTCATTTCCCAAGTGGTAATTTCCTCTCTATTGATTGACGTGTCCTGTGAAAGTTATGACAAAAGAGCCTGTTAGCACACACTCGCCTGGGGGGGATTGGGTGACACACACACATACACACACTAAGGTCAGTGCAGAGTTTATGGAGAGCTTCCCCGTGTATGTTAGAAAGTAGAACCCACAAGAGTACATATTAGAGGATGAGAGAGATTTGATTTCGACAACTGGCCTAAAAGGACGCTCAGATGGGTTCAGTTTCACTGTCCTGTTTACAACTGATATGATATGATACAATATTTAAATAAGTTATATGTAAAGTGATACACTTGTCCTCGGGACAGTCATCTATCACACCCCAGTGAAGCAGTGACATTACAAAACTTGCTCGAGTGGGCTTTGCTAATCTACAAAAAATTCTGTGAACATATACATATACATACGTATGGATGTTACCACACGAGCAACAACTTCAAGGGTTCTGAAACTTTTGACCATCCAACAAGCAGAACTGTAGAAGCCTGCTCTGACACATGACATCACATTGTATTGTCCTTTTTTCCTCCTGTTAATTTGTGTTTACAGTTGCACTTTGTCTTCCAAGTTTGTAACAGTTGCTAAAAAGCGTGAAAATAGCCAGAAGACAGGCAAACATGAGCATGTTTTTCCATTTAAATAGGCTACAAATTGTTGCTAAACTTTTCCATGCATTTAAAAAAAAAAAAAAATAAAAGAAGAAGAAGTGGTGCTTCAACTGGTGAGCTGATCCTCTCTGTAGAGAACTGGGCAAATGACCAAACTCTCTACTTTGATATTGTTATCTTTGCTGTCACTACTACTGTATCTCAAACTGGTACTAAAAGTCTGTATTCACGCTGTTTAATCCACATGGGAATACAGAAATGTTTCATGGAGACACTTTCATAAAATGATTTTCCTATTAGCCAACAATCCTCAAAGTCCCTCAGAGTAGAAGGAATTTTTGCACATAAATCAACCAACAACTTGATGAACGTGTAATTACAGTCGTTCAATGTTCTGATCATGTTCTGTGGCCGTGTTCTTGCAAATTTGTATCCAACCTGCTGATGTTATGGCTGTAATAGGAGACAGAGCCCCGAAGGCTTCTTATCAGGGCCATCAGCAGGTGGGCTTTTACTTTATAGATGCAAACACACACACACACACACGCACGCACACGCACACACACACACACGCGCAAATGTACACATATACATACCGAAACTTGTGCACAAACTGCTCCAGGTTAAATACCTGAGAGCCAAGAGTTGCAATTCCAGCCCCCACCCCCGACACACACACACACACACACACACACACACACACACACACACACAAGCCACACACACGCACGCTCTCTCTCTTTTGCATACCTCAGAGTAAAGCGAGCGTAGCAGAGCACTTGCAGTTTACCCCCCTCTCCTTGAGTTTAATCTGTTTTCACATTCAGAAATACAGGAACACACACATGCCACACATGCATACTACGTATACTCCAAGCACACACACACACAGAGGAGGGAGGGAAAGGCGTGTAGAGTTTCTGAGTTGAAGTCTTGTGTAAACACCTGCCAGTAATCTACCAGCTGAGATGAATCCTATGAAACAGAACCTGTCCTTACAGTTCCTCTTATACAGTCTGTTTCAGTCTGCTTCACATCTCAGTGTGAACTCTGTGAGGCCACACTCAACTCTGCGGTGTACTGATAGGAGCCCAGCAGCTCGGATGTGATTCTGCATATGAATGCTGGCCTTCGTCAAAAAACAGTAAAAACACCAAAATACTCTGTTTTCCCAAAGACATGGTGTCTGACTTTACCCAAAAAATCCCAGCTATCATAGCAGAACACCCAACTGTGAAGAACATTATTCTGCATTTAGGGTCAAATGATGTTGTAAAGCAACAGTCTGAATTGCAGAGACTGGACTTTAAGGAACTGCTGGACACCGTCAGCTCTCTAAACGCAAATGTGTTTATCAGTGGCCCTATACCGTCAGTCAGAAGAGGAGATGAGAGATTCAGCCGACTGTTGGCACTAAACAAATGGCTTTCAACTGAATGTACCGTCCACTCTCTGCAGTTCATTGACAATTTAAACATTTTCTGGGAGCGCAGACATCTTTTTAAAGCAGATAGACTTTCCCTTAACAAGCCAGGAGTAAAGCTGTTCACCTCTAATCTGCTTTACTTTCTGCGCTACACATCTGCCAAGGACACGAGACAAGACGAATCAAAACAAAAGGAAGACACAACAAAGTGTGGCAGTGATCCACCACAGCCCCCACCTGAGCAAAGATTTGACCCTGGGACACCACAGAGCAGAGATACAAACCTCAACTCCTCTTTTCACCCATCCAGCACCCCTCTAACATCTTACCAACCCGAATCCTTTGAGGAGCCATCGCTGTCTCCACCCCTTTCCCCTCTTTCCCCTACCCCCATGTTGGAGTTCACTGACCACATGAATCACCTGGTAGATGCTGGAACCAAATTTACAACCCTTCCTTCCCCCATCTCTCAACCCCTGGCAAAAATAAAACGCCGGGTTCAACCCCGGTAATAATAAAACGCCGGGCTCCTCTGCCAGGAAGTAAACAAACTCTTTCCACTCAGACTGATAAGGACGCTTGTGTGCAAAATCAGTAAGCATGACCTGATATGTGGGGCCTTGGCTCCAGGCCTAGAGACACTCATGACTTTTCCAAGACAAGCCTGGGCCCTGTGGGTTCAACTCTTCCTCAATTTATGTTGTGATAGGTATAGGAAAGAATGGTGAATAAGCACTTAACTGCAAACTTAGCAAATTTAGCATCCTTCTCATCAGCTACAGCCTGTCCCAAAAAATGAAAACACACTAACACTAGCCTTACTAAACGTCAGGTCTTTGGCAGGAAAATCCTTTTTAATCAATGATTTTATTATCAAACAACTCTGATTTTGTTTTTAACTGAAATGGTTAGACCATAACAACAGCGCTGCTGTTCTCATCGAGTCAGCTCCCCTAACTTCAGTTTTATGAGCGGAATAGAGTGAATAAGAAGGAGGTGGAGTCGCCATTTTGCTTAATGACTCATTCCACTGTACGCAAATAGTTATGGAAAGTTTGCTCTTTTGAATATGTTGCTCTTCAATTAAGATCTTCCCCTCAAGCGATGTTTCTAAATATCTACAGGCCACCTAAATATTGTGAACCTCATTGATGACTTCACTGAACTGCTGTCTATAATCTGTATTAACTTTGATTGTGAATCATCGCGGGGTGATTTAACATTCATGTTGCAAACCCCCAGGACAGGGGACCAAAGAACTTGTGTGTTTTTGAGAACTATGGACTGACTCAGCATGTGACGAGCCCACTCACAATAAGGGGCACACTCTGGACTTGATGGTGCAAAGGGTCGAACATTTCCAAGGTTGTGGTGACTGACGTTGCTCTCTCTGATCATTCCTGTGTTTTCTTAACGGCACTATCTCTGTGCCCAAATGTCAAACAAAGATATCAGAAAACGGTATATCACTGAAACACCAGTGAAACATTATTCAGCTTTTCTCCTCCACACCTGCCCTCTCTGGGCTATCAGTCAGTGAGTTGTAGACAATTTCAACTGTAAAATTACAAATTATTGTGCCATTGCTCCCCCTAGGTGCAAAGTTGTCTCTGGTAAGAAAAGCTCCATGAGAAAATGTCCTACTGGTGAGAACAGAAAAAGGAAGTGTAGGAAAGCTGAACGAAGGTGGCGAAAAACAAATCTCCTGGTCCATTATAACACCTATAAAGAGAGTCGCATTTATAATTTGGAACTGAGGAATGCAAGAAGGTCCTTCTTCTGATATTATCTTAGAACAATAATATTCACGTGCTTTGTTGCTACTGGTTGATAGGTAACAACCCCCAGTACCAGTAGCATCTGAACTTTTATCTACAAGGCCTGCAATGACTTTGCCTCCTCTTCAAAGAACAAAATTCGAAGATTAGACAAACAGTCAGTGCCTCCATATCAAGTTCAGATATGTGTTGTCACAGTGTTCAAGCAAAACTAGTTCCAATATGACAGAATTCACACAATCAACCATACAAACCTGGAGGACATTATTCAACATCTGAAAACCTCGACTGTGCCTTGATATTCTACCAACGGGACTTTTCAAAAATGTTTCCAATTGTTTGACTTCTGATCTTCTACGATTGTGAACACATCTCTTCTTTCAGGTACTTTCCACAGGCCCTGAAAACTGCAGTAATCAAGCCACTTTTAAAAAAGAACAACCTAGACAAGTCACTAATGGCAACTATAGGCCAATATCAAACCCTTCGTTTAAGCAAAATATTGAAAAAGTAGTCTTTCAACAACTCAACCATTCTTGTCACTAAGCAACAGTTTTGAACCTTTCAGTCGGGTTTCCGACTACACACAGCACTGAAACGGCTCTTTGTCAAAGTCTTTAATGACATCCACCTTAACACAGATAGGCAAAATTTCAATCTAGTATTACTTGATCTCAGTGCTGCATTTGACACGGTGAACACGACATACTACTAGACCGATTGGAAAACTGGGTAGGACTTTCTGGTTAGTACTAAATGGTTTGATACCTAAGAATAGGGATTACTTTGTGTCAATAGGTAATTATACATCGAACGTTAAATATGAGCGTGGGAGTTCCGCAAGGCTCCATTCTGGGGCCTCTTCTGTTTAACATCTACGCTTCCACTGGCTCAGATTATGGAGAAAAACAAAATAAGTTACCATAGTTATGCGGATGACACACAAATTTACATAACCTTATCGCCAGGGGACTATAGTCAAATACAAAAACTGACTAACTGCATCAAACAAATTAACGCATGGATGTGCCGAACTTTCTGAAATTAAATGAGGAAAAACTGAGGTAGTTGTTTTTGGAAAAAAAGAGGAACGATTAAAAGTCTGCGCTCAGCTTCAAACAACAATGTTAAAAACAACAAAGCAAACAGAAATCTTGGTGTAGTCATGGACTCAGACCTGAACTTTAACAGCCACATTAAGACAATTACAAAGTCAGCCTACTATCACCTAAAAACATATCAAGGGTTAAAGGACTTATGTGTCAACAGGACTTGAAAAACTGGTCCATGCTTTCATCTTCAGTAGATGACTACGTAACGGGGTCTTTACAGGTCTCCCTAAAAAATCAATCAGACAGCTGCAGCTGTTCAGAACGCTGCGCTCGAGTCCTCACTAAGACCAGAGACTGGATCACATCACTCCAGTTCTGAAGTCTTACACTGGCTTCCTGTGTCTAAAGAATTGATTTCAAAGTACTCTGCTAGTTATAAATCCCTTAACGGTTTAGGTCCAAAATACATTTCCTGACGCTATACACTTATCAAATAGCGCTTGCTTTCTCACGGACAACTCGAGGTGCGTCTGTACAGAGTTTTCTGTGGTTCTAAACTTTTGTCTGTACGCTTCAGGCACAAAGCTCATAAGTTTGTTAGTATCGCGGATTTCACAGTCTCATAATCTAAACTCTCTTCTACAGGTAATGAAGCGATAGCAGCTTGAGCCTTACCATGGACTTTACATGAAGTAGGAGTGTCCAAACCTCAGGTGGCCAGTGCAGTGCGTAGCAATCTCTTCAACCACGTTAAAATAGGAAAATCAACTCGCTCTCACGGAATGTAGGGAAGAAGATACATTTTTACCAATATCAAATATCTATTTAGGTATTGGTGTAGCAGTGGTGGAGGGGGATGCCATACTGAACCTTGGGAAGCAATTCTGCCCTGCGTCAGAGCTTCCAGCTCTAGTCGACGCAGACTCACTGCCTTGTCAGCCTCAATCCATGCGCTTTACCTCAAACTGGAGCGCATCTGCCTTGGTGCTCTTATCCTGAGCCTCCATTTGCAACCGGGCGAGGCGGACTTTCAGCGTGCCTCGTCCCTCGGGGCCAGTACCGTCTGGGGGGATGGGTCAAACCTGGGCAGAGTAAACAGGGGTTTCTCAGCTCACCTGCCCTGGCGCCCTCCTGGAGGACTATGGGAGTTTCAGGCGCTGTAGGAGATTGGCAAAAGGAACGAAGCAGGCTCTGGTTGTTCAGTTACCTCCAGAACCCTTTATCCCCAAGCTACCAATAACCCTATCTCTAGTGCTTTTTTACCAAGTACTCAGATATATCAAGACCGAAGGAGACACTAAGCTATTGGTCATCCTTCCTAATTGTGAAGTTGGGCAAGAGTAGGTTGTTCCAAAAATTTCTCCAAACAAAACTTTTCTGCCATGGGGGACTAAGTAGCCAGCTGCACTTCTCCCGTGTGAACCAATTAACCCTTATCAATCCACACTACCCCCTCAATCGTTTGTCTCGTTTTTAACACATTCTCCAATTGTTTAATTAATTTAGGGCCAACAATTAATCAATAACGTCAACAGGTACCAATTAACGTAGTTAGATCCCGGACGAGCCCCCATTGTTACGACCTGGCCGTTGTTAAAGATGGGCGTAAATAAACAAGGATGAATGTGGGTTACCAAGACAGAGGCAACAAGGTTGTAGTAACTTAAAGGAAGTTTAATCACTTCAAAAACAAACACAAGAGGAGATATGGGTGCTGCCTAATAAACAAAGATTATCCTAAACCCAAAAAGAAGCACAGCACCCATTAACTTATTAAATATAATACAGAATAAAAGACCAAAAAACAAAGGCTTACACAAAATAGGATTAACTAGCTTTCTAATAACAATTGTTTCTAGCAATAGTTTCTCAAACAATCTCTAGACAATAGCTCTCAAACAACTCTAGCACAAATGGTTTCTCAACAATCTCTAGCACAATGGTTCTCAAACAATCTCTAGCAGGGCACCGTGTGGCAGACTGAATGAACGTTCAGCCGCCCGGACTGAAGGAACCCAGCTCTTTAAACTTCCTCCCGGTGTTGGTTGGAGGATGTTGATTGCCGGATTCCACAGACACGCCGCCAGCCATCCACAGCAGGGCCGGAACAGGGAAGTGGGCGGAGCCATCACGCCAGCCACCTATCCGGGAACCACACAGACTGATTTACATCTCGAAACACAAGTGCTAAACTATCCCAAAAAGGCAGGCGCGTAACAGACCCCCCCAGACCTCTAGGCATCTGGGACAGGTCTCTTTCTGTCCCCAGAGTCAGAACTAAACAGGGTGAAGAGCTTTCAGTTTCTATGCTCTCATATCTGGAATAACACTCAGAAACCTGTAGATCCGCTGCTTCTCTCAGTTCTTTAAATCAAGGCTGAAGACCTTTCTTTGATGCTGCCTCTTTAAATTAATGCTCCTTTTCTTCGCTGCACTGTACTTTATTCTGTGTTTTATGTGTCCTAATGTTCTATTTGTTTTTAACTGTCTATTCATGTGTGCTTATTGATTTTTAATGCTTGATGACTTTAACTGTGTACTTGTGTTTTATTCTGTGTTAATAGAATTGTGTGTAAAGCATTAGAATTGCCCTGTTGCTGAAATGTGCTATACAAATAAAGCTGCCTTGCGTCGCTCCACATGATGGTTACATGATTGCTGCACTTCTCCTGCACTGCTACCCGACCCTCAAAAGAATCGTGTGGAGGATCCAGCAACAGCACCGCACAGGATGCTGGGTGGGGATTTTCTGTAGTGGCTCCCACAAAAGACCGGAGGCCATGATTATGATAAAAGCCTATTTCATGCTCTTCTTGGCCTGATTCTAAGTCGCCGGTTCACCAAAAGTATCTCAAGGATCATAGTGCAGGGGCCAGCTTGTGGGTCAACAGACCAAGGTGCATTTTCTTAAGAGTTCAAGTCTGTTTCATGTCTTCTACACTGTTTTGTTTTGAACTTCTTGTCCTTTTATCGACTTTGTCGCCCTCTCGAAAGAGCACAAACTTCCCCAAAGGCAATAAAAAAAGATCACTGTTAAAAGCTTTTTTCATGGGTTTTGATGAACCACCAAAAACTATGATGGAGCTGATATATCTTGATTTCTTTTCATAACTATGCATAGCAACCTTGTTAAACACTATTAGTGTGGGTGTGTTGCTATGTATTAGTGATAAGATTCACAAGTGACTAAATCCATGGCTTTTAAGTTCTATTAGATGCTAAAACAGAGAAATGGAAATGTAATCCTCACTACATCAATTCAATACATCCCTTTTAGCATTTTTTCCGAACTACTGTAGATTATTTTGCTGGGGCTCTCAGCATGGGGAGCTTACTGTTTCAACAAAGTGCTCTGACTGAGTTTTTGATGCAATCTTAATGTCTATAATTTCTGATCTGTGATTTCCTGTAATGCCGACAGCTGAATTTTCTATTTACTAAGAAAACAGACAGGGAGACACAAGAGAGAAACGGGCGGAGGATTTTAAAGCAACACTAAAGCACTTTTCCCGCTTCGGTCCCCCTCCAGGTTGGAAGCGGAATGGTCCATTATTGCTGTCGTAATGTCTCATTCAAACCACAGATCCGCATGATCTGGCAAACTTGCATAATGTAATGTAATGGACAATTCCACTTCCAACCTGTACGGGGAACAAAACGGGGAAAGTGCTTTTGTGTTACTTTAACTACCAGCAAGTGTGTAAACCAGCTGCACACATTTTATGGTGTAACTCTGCTTGTTTTTTGGAGAGAGATTTACTAGTCTAAAACCTTAATGAAATTGGAAACAGTTATAGAATTTGGACTGAAAACTTGGTCAATAGAGTAAGGAGACTTTAAGAATTGAGCCACTTTCCACACTCTTGGCGGATGGCCCTGCATTGTTTTGCTGAAGCCTCTTGTAATCCTGCTGTGTCAATGCAGGGCTCTCACTGAAATAAATGAGGAGGCGACACTTTTGGACGCATTGCTAATGTCAGTCTGAATACAGTCCTACATCTGTGATTAACTGTAGGTAATGCTGATTGCAGACTGAGATTTTACCAGACAGACGCGTTTCATAGATCTTTTGTCAAATGTACAGTGTAAATGTAAATGTGCTGTATTTATATAGCGCTTTTCCAGTCTTAACAACTGCTCAAAGCACTTTTACATCTACAGGAAACATTCACCATTCACACACTGTGACCGGGGCTGCCATACAAGGTGCCACCTGCTCATCAGATAAACATTCATACACATTCACACTCCGATGCGCAGCACCGGGGGCAACTCGGGGTTCAGTGTCTTGCCCAAGGACACTTCGACAATGACTGCAGGGGCGGGGATCAAACCACCAACCTTTCGATTGGCAGGCAACCACACACCCGATACCACTGAGCCACAGCCTCCCCAGTGTGATACAACAATCCCTAATCATAGATTTCTTCAAATCAGTGACAAGAGGTAATGTAGTTTCCCCCTGATTCTCCGCATTCTGAACATGATAACTTGTCTTGATAGCTGTGACTACGGTCAGAACACAGCGCTTAGTGCTGCTTAATGAAGGGAACTTCTTCCAGCTTCACACCCTGTGAGAAAAATCCTGTTTTCTTTCCTGTTTGGAATGGAAAGCGATTTTGCATTCTTTCCTCAGGCAAGAGGATAGAGGGGGGAACCACAAAGGGGAAAAGATACTCTAATGGCAGAATCAGAGCACAATAATGATAGATGCAGGTTTCAGGCCTAATCCACGGGGATGCATATGCGGGCATGATGGGATTGATAGAATCATTAAGGAATGCTTTTCTACTATTGCTCCCGTGCTGCTGCTGATTGACATCCCGGTGTGGACCAGCCTGGTGAGGTCAGGTTTCTGGGATGAGATTCATTTGTCTTCATTTACATATCAATCTACCGAACTGGACACCGGGATTGTGCAGGAATTGCCCTTTCATTGTTATTCAGAGGGTCATGTGAGTGCTGAAGCTATATGTCCTCTACATGAAGATTGTTAATATCTGCTGTCAAGTGTGTGTGCGTGTGTGTGTGTGTGTGTGTGTGTGTGTGTGTGTGTGTCTCAAATGCGTGTGAGAGAGAATATCTTTTTCCTAACTGATATGATGTTTGACGTTTCATTCACTACACCTGACAGAAGTTAATAATGCTACCAAAAGCAATCAGGGCTAACCGCACATACACAACACATACAGTACATGAACACACACACATTGACTCTAATGAATTCCAATCATGTCAACCTAGTTAAATAGCCATAAATCAGAAGAATTTAAAACCATCTCTAAATCTCATCCGGAAGACCCAGGACTAGGTGGAGAGATTATATCTCCAACCTGGCCTGGGAACGCCTCGGGATCCCCCAGGCGGAGCTGGTTGATGTGGCTCGGGACTGGGAAGTTTGGGGTCCCCTACTGGAGCTGCTGTCCCAGCGACCCGATACCGGATAATCGGATGAAGATGGATGGGTGGATGGATGGATAAATCTCATCTTCTCACACACACACACCACACACACCACACACACACACACACACACACACACACACACACACACACACACACACAATCTAACAACAACCACAGCCAACATGAACGTGCCACAAGGTCCAGGGCTGTTCCCCGATCAGGATTTTCAGAGTCAGAGTCTGCTCCTAAAACTAATGCATCGACTCAGAGGGGAGATTGTCATGTTACTACAAGTCGCTCATCAGGATCAGAGAATCAACTTGCCAGTCTCCTGCAGATTCTGCTCACCTGGGATAGATATCCAGCTGGCTTGCGTTTTTAAAATCCAAACATCAGAGTAAACGCAGAGGACAGGGTGAAGATGATGAGCTTAAGCTAGCAAGATCCTATCTGTGAATCACTCATCAGGATAGGGAAATTAACTCACCAGTCTCCTGCTGACTCTGCAAGCCTGTCCGGTCGAAGATTTCAAATGTGTGTATACACAGGAAAAGGTGAAGATGGCTATCAGCTATGACCTATGCCTACAATCCTGACTATGTGGACAAGCAAGCACATCTTTGCGTCAATCTTCTTCTCTTCTTCTTTTCAGAGGTGGCACCAAGGCAAGCGTGGAGGAATTAAACACAGACTGCGATTCTTCAAAAGTTTAAATTTCAAAATCAAAATTGACGGCCTTAAAAAATCTTAAATTTGTTGAAGTATTGTGTCTAGGTTAAATAATTTTAAACGGGTCTTAATTTTCCTATGTCCATGTAATGCTAGTGCTCCCGCAGTGTGATTTTTAAATTCTTTTTAAATTTAGTACTTTTTTTCGCTAGTGTGAATATAATTTGCTGTATTATGACCACAAATGAGACCAAGATGCAACATAAATAGCAGCCAATCAGCTTTAGTGTTAATGGTGTGAGTCTCTTTTGGATTGTACCAGAGAACTAAAAACAGATTTTATTCTCTAGGTATGTGGAAGTTTAGCAATACTTGGCTTGAAAAACTGAATTCTGTGCAAACACTCAGTTGCTTTCAACGTTTTGGAAGCCCACTGCTTCTTATGGGAGCAAGAAAGCAATTAAACTGGGAATGTTGGGTGCACTGGCACTCAAATCTTATGCAATTGCATAAGCGACTGTGAAGGGTCTCTAGCAAACTACAGCCATGAGCCAGTTCTGCCAAGTATGTGGTGACGGCTCCAGCCCTGGCCCTGGCCCCAGCACTACCTTTACACTGCCTAGGCAAGACCCACAGCAGCTCCGCAACTCCCTTAAGCGACTTGCGTGTCGCTTTTGGATCAGAGCCAACCAAGCTTAGGTGCTCTGGGTTGGGTACCGAAATATATATCTACCTGGCTGAAAAAAAGGATTATTTACTCCCATGAACAGTAAGTGTCAGTTCAGTGCCCTTGCAGATCTGACACCCCCACACTCAACTACTATATCAGCTGACTTTAGTCTTTACCTGTTAGAATCACATTTTGATGTCTTTGTTTATCATCTGTGATGTGAAAACATCAGATTTCCGCTCAGTCAGAAAAGGTAAAAGAAACACCTCTATGTCATGGTTTAGAACCATAAATTCTTTCTCCAGTCAGGCTGCCAACAGCACTGTCAGCCCAGAGTCATCACACTGTCCGGCAATAGAGGCGGTTTTACCAGCATCTGGTTTGATAGTGGTTTAGCCGGTTTCAAATAATACCACTCTTCCATTGCAGGGTACGGCTTGACTCAACTCTAGTCAACTTGCTCTTTTTTGTTTTCCATTAGCAAAAGTTGTGGAGAGCACCTGGTACTTGGTACTTTTCTATTACCGAGCTGAGCCGATACTAGAAGGTGGAGTTAAAACACTGCAGACCACTTATCGGTCAGACACACGCACACGCATGTGCGCGCCTTCATACTACTTCTGAACACATGCTTCAATTAATGACATAATTTGTATAGATTACTATTACAAATCCTTTCCTTTATATTAAAAACTGGATGTCTACAGCTAGTGGACTAATGTCTGTTTTATCAGCATCCAAAAAATGCACTTTAAGCATATGAGTGTATAAAATGAGAAAGTGACATGGTGGTTGGAGCTTAAAGAACAAGTGTTTTTTGTGTTCTTTTTGGGGGGGGTTTGGGGACCCTCGTGGTTTGGGAGAAGAATGGGAGACGATAGGCGGTTTAGATTGAAGAGGTTGCAGGTGGGGTGGGTAGCCTGTGTGTGCTAAATCCTGCTTGTGTACTAGATTGTACTGGTTTAAAAGGACGTGTGTGGAGGGCTGTACAGGCATTACATTTCAACCTCGGATAGAAAGCTGGTTCGGGAACAACTGAACCTGAAGGAGAGAACGATACAAGAAGAGTAATGTAGGGATAAATGGTTAAAGAGAGAAATTAGTCAATCAAAACCATATTATTTCAAATGGGAAAGTGGGAAACAAGATGGTAGAAAGGTAATGATCATGTTTTTCATAAATGTAATGTGCAGTCCACTGAGTTTTAGTGTTTTTTTTTTTATTTAATAAGAAAGCAAAGGAGACATGGGAGAGAAACTTCTTGAGGGGTTTTGACGGCCGAACGGGGAAACAACTCAACTACTGCACACACTTTCATACACTAATGTGTATTGACTACTCCTGTATGTTAAAATCTGACTTTAGCTGTTTGGAGAAATTCAGGGTTTAAGACTTTATTGAGCCCTGCATTGTTGCAAATCTTTTAACTGCAAAACTTAACTTGGTCAATATAGTGATAATATGAGACATGCATCTTTCTTCAGAAAGATTGATTCATTAACAATTTATTAACTTAATAAAATGACATGAAGTTAAGATTAAGCATATTCTAATATTCAACATGAAACTTTCTGTGTCCAAAAGACTATGTTATTAAATACAAAGTAATCAATGAAGTTGCTCTTTGAGGCTGTACAGCAGTGCTTAGAGCTAAATGATAATGTTAGAATGCTAAAGGTAGTGCTGACATGAATGTGTTTAGCAAGTATAATGTTTATCTTATTCACCATCGTAATTTAGTGTTAGCATGCTTACATTTGGTAATTAGCACTATACCCAAATTACAACTGAACCGGATGGAAATGCCTTTAGTTTAGCAGGTTATTTAGACATAAACCAAAGTATTGGTAAAGAAAAGTCTTTGCCACTTTCTCTTTCACCACTGACTTGGTTGAAGGTTTGTTTGAAGTGTTGGGGGGCACATTGACTTCTTCTGTTGATGGAGGCCTGTTTTATGCGCTGAGGCAGAGCAACAGATACCCATGTAATCGAATCTGCTACGCTAGGGGCGCATTTCAGAGCCAAACCCTCTACAAGCCAAATTTATACAAATGGGCCTCTTTTCACAGGATACAATACAGCTGCTCAATTTACTGCTGTACTGCGAACGGATGCAGAAGCACAAATGCACTGAAGTGAAAGTGAACACACACACACACACACACACACACACACACACACACACACACACACACACACACACACACACACACACACACACACACACAGAGCACTGTTTCTCTGTTAACAAAAAAAAAAAATCATTCTCTCATTCATTACCTACATGCTCGCACCACCAGTGCAAATTTTTATCTAACTTGTGCTGATCAAACCTCAGGGTGATAGTAGAGATAGCGAGGGTGGGGGAGGTAAATCGATAGCTGTGTTCCCTATTAAAGAAAAGGCTGACGCATGCATTGGGCTTTGTCTGCTAACTGACAGCTGTAAAGATGAACAATGACTATCCTGATTCATATCCTGGAAAGAGGGACCTTTTCTAAAAGCCTGTAACAACCATTTGTTCTTACTGGCACCAAATGGGTGTGTGTTTTATAAGAGTTTGCCCTTAAAGGTGAATCCAACCCAGAGCTCTTTATTAGGACAGTAAACGGTTGGTGTTCATAGGTACTTCATCAAGGAGACGCAAGAAATGGATGGATTTGCCTGTTTGCAACATCAGAGAAAAGGGTTGCAGGTGCTCACATGCACATAAACACAACCTAAAATGAAGCACGTGCATATAAAACTGGGGCAAAGGTTAAGTGAATCAATATTTTTTCCTTTTGAATTGCAGCTCAAAAGTAGAGCGACATTGAATTTTAAGCCAGGCAGTGAGCTGTTTTAAGATTAGTGGAGTGACCCTTTTCTGTGCGATTGCATTGCCAGAGCCTCTTGCTCAAAGTGCTTTGTGATGCCATGAAGTCCGGCCCACGGCTCCTATCTACAAGTGTCCTACCCTTTCCTTCCTTTCTCCTCTCCCTCTCCTTGTCGCTAGTTATCACTGTCAAAGTCCAGCTGCGGTGTTTAAGCTGGGAGCTGTCACAGAGAAGTGTCACCACGATGTGATGCTTCACACGCCTGGTGACAAAACCGCCAGCTGTTTTTCAGACATGTGGAATAAGTCTTTTTACACACACACACACACACACACAAACACACACAACCATACGCACTTCACTTATCAACCACTACATTTGGATACCTTATTTCTTTCCCAGGTTCATTTATATTTGACCAGACACTGTAGAAATCAATTCAAGTTTAGCTCTTTCTTGCTTTCCAGGAACAGTTTTGACAGGCTAAAGGAAAAAGAAACACACTATTACAGCTTCACTAGATTGCTCATGTCTGTTCGTACTTAGTGAGAACTTGCTTTTTGCTAATGACCTCTTTGGCAAGCTTGCTAATAGGTTCTTGTAGTCTCAGCTTTGCATAAGCTGTTGCCTGTGGCATTTCCACAACCTTTTATTTATGTTTTTCTCTGCTCTACCTATACTTTATGTTTTTACATTTTAAATTCTTACATTTTATATTTTTATATTTCGTGTCAACACTGTAAAGGTGTTGCTTCAATCTCATTGCACAGGTGCTGCACTTGTGTATAATGACAATAAAGGCATTCTATTCTATTCTGTGTTCCTTCAGTAACAGCATTATGAAGAAAGAGAGAGAATGAAGGTGACCAGAAAGGACAGGCAGCAAATAATGAGACTCGCCATTAGTGCCGGTGTTAACATTCAGATTTTCTTGTTAATGAAGCAGTCATAACCTTTTTTACATTTTGAGAACAGATTGGTTACATCCTCTGTCATGTATTCTTTTCATTTTTGAAAAAACAAATACATGGTCATTAAAGTGGACAGAAAGTTATTTAAAAATTTGGTTGAAACTACCAGAACACAACCTATTGAACTGGATGAGATGTATGTGATTCTTAGAGCAGGTTGTGATTTGTAAGCCACCCTGATTGCCTGAACTATTTACATAAAGGAGAGAAAACTTCACAGGGTGCCATGCCAACGTCAGCTTGTTGGCTACTTATTTTACATCACAATTATGCCACATATAGCCTGTGAGCATTTTGTGATAAATAAAGCTTGCTTTTAAGCCATGCTGATATTTGACAACAGAAACAGGGAGATGTTCCAAGATTTGTTTTACATTATGCACTTCACTGCAGCTCTCAGTGATGACACTCTGAGACGGAGGTGATGGAAAGTGGGCTTCTGAACATCATCTTCTCTTCAACTCGCTGCCAGGTCTCTTCAGTCTGTGTTCATCTTCCAGATGTTGTAGCGCTTAGAGGAAAGCTAAACACCTCAAGGCACTGTAATGCCATTTCTAAGATAAAGTACATTTTTTTTGCATTATATTAAAACAAATTACTTATGGAATTTATCTAATTAAACACTTCTAACTTTTACTAAGTTTGAAAGACTTTGATAGGGTTTCTCTAACACAAAAAAGACATTTGTTTTACTGAAAAGTATCTGTTCCTTTACTGAAATAGTGGTATTTTTTGGTGAAAATCTAAAAAAAATTAACCTAATTATTTGTGTATTTATACCACCAACATAAGCTCTCCTCCCTGTGTCAGTTTGGACTTATAGCCTAAGTTATAACAACAGGTCTTTATTTTTAGGGGTAACACGCATGTGGGAAGAAAAGGCACTTACTCATTGGCTGCAAGAAAACAGAGAAGAAGCCAGTGGCGACAGAAACACATTTGTGCACGCAAACATACACACATGCAAACCTTGAAATGGACTGAATGAATTGAGGTATGGCTTGAGATGAATTGATGTGGTTGAGGCCTGATGGGGACTTCATGTGTGTATAAACTCAGATAATGAGCCAGCTGTTAAACTGTTACAACGACCAGATTCAAACGCACACGGACACACAGTCTGCCAAAAGTCAAGTTATAACAAAGACAATATGTGCAATGAGGCACCATTTAATAAAGAATGCAGCTTTAAAAGAACATTAAAAGAATACCTTGTCTGTTGTATTTCAGTCCCACCATGTCATGTGTCAGACTGACGTGTGTGTCTGTGTATTTGTGCGTGATGTATGAGTGGTTGTCGGGAGTATGAATATTGGTGCCGTGTTTGATTTCTGATAACGTCACACAAGCAAGAACACTAAAATAATATCAGTAATGTCTGTTTTTGGCCACTAGTCTCAGCTACATCTGATTCCAGCCTGATGCCTCTGAACTTGTTGGGTGTTCTCAATGTGTGTGTGCACATATTTTTTATCTGTTTCACTTTGTGCACACCCATGCTTATATTTCAGCAGGCTGATGTGTGTGTGTGTTTGTGTGTGTACATATGCGGTACATGTACATTCTCAGTATGTGGCTCAGTGCCCACAGCTGCTCAACGCTGTAAATCTAGGGTTATTCCTCTGCCTGCAGGTCTTCATTTAGTTAGTCGAGTGCAGAGCGTCACACAAGCGAACATTAACCTCAAACCAAACAACAACAACACCAGCCACCACGCCACCGCAAATCCTCTGTCTCCAGCCACACACACTTCACATACCGCTTTTAAAATGTCAGCTTGATCAAAGACAGACATTTTAAAAAAGTTTGAGTTTTTAAAGGCACTGGTGGGCTGCAGATGCAAACATGTCTCCTAGAAATTGTGTTTGTATACCACTAATTTGCAACAGAAATATACATTTTGAGAGAAACTAAATCCCTTATGCTTAACAGGGTTAAAATTCCTTTGTTAAGGATAGGGGACCTTCGTTGCCATGGTTATACAAATAGAAATATAGTTAGGGTCATGGAACGATTGTGATCAGGGTTAAAAAAAAAACAACATTGACTGTTAGTTTGCAACTAGAAATGAAAGGAATTTTTGACATCCATTTAAACCGACCCTCCTACAGTTCATGGACTTTGTTGCTATAATGTCACCTAGCTTCCTCCTTGCTTCCGACGGACAAAAAACATAATTACCACGGGAAAACAAATTTAAGTTACAACATTAAAGTGATTTATTTTTTTCAAAGATTATGTTTGGGGGCTTTTCCCTTTATTGTAGTGGTTAGACATGAACGGAGGAGAGAGAAGGGGGTTGACACGCAGCAATGGGCCACAGGTTGAATTGCAGGACTCAGCCAACACAGGGCGAACACTCTTACTGGGTGAGCTAGAGTCCGCCCCGTGATTCATTCTTTCAAGAGGGATTTGTAATTTTACAAGAACTCAACACTTTTTTCACTGGAAAAAAGAAATTCCCGTGTAAAAAAAATGTTTCCCATGTAAAAAAAAAAAAAACGTTTCCCATGTAAACTAGTGGCAAAGCAAATAAAAGTAGTATATGAACATAATTTCATGGAGACAGAGCTGGCATGTGTGTCTGATGAGTCAGTCCTGTGGCTGCATAAGCATTTTTAGGATGTAGGAAACAAGGGTGTAGAAGGCTGTAATGTCCTCACATACCCTCCCAAAAAGCAAAACCTGTGAGCCATCAAACAAGTATTCTGATATCACTTCCTTACCTAAACAAAGGTTAATTCATTTATTAAGGGTCAGCGCACGCCAAGTTGCAATTATCACTACATGGTGTAGCCATAACTCTGGAATACCCCTGCTCTTATTTTCCAAGCTCTTTGCTGGCAAACAGCTCGTCCAAAACAGGCTCATCAGTGAGTCATGAGCAAGAGAAGACTCCCGTCACCCCCAGCCAGCTAGCCGTCGCAAAAATCACCAAGAGGTGATGGAGAAATTCAGATTTTATATTCTTTATACTGTTAATTATGGATGCCGTGCAGTGTTTTGGAGTCTGTTTAAAACGGTCCAATAATGAATGAAGCCATGCAATCATTTCACATACACACTCTCTCCTGGCAGAAGTTGTATGATGTATCTCACTGTGTATTGTCATCCGGCAAGCCCTAATCCCCAACGTCTTCCATCACTAAGTTGACCAGTGACCTGAGCGATGGCGTGTCTTTGTGTGTGTATGTGTGTGTGTGTTTGTGGGTGCCAGGTGGGTTGTTGTCATGTAATACACAATGTCTGCAGGTCTGTGTGTGTGTGTGTGTGTGTGTGTGTGTGTGTGTGTGTGTGTGTGTGTGTGTGTGTGTGTGTGTGTGTGTGCGTGTGCGTGTGTGTACAAGGGTTGACTCATGTTCACTTTTGGTTTCCATAGTCTCCAGCCCCTCCTCACTCTTGTGTATCTCACAACAGCCTCACCTCTCCTCCCTCCTGCCTACAGTGACTCACTGTGGTCTGTTAGCACTCATACCCTCAAACCTGGGCTGGAGGGTGGGATTGGATGGATAGTGGTGGGTGGGGGTGATGGGGTGTGGTGCAGGGGTCAGTGGGTGGTTAGCGGGTGTTTCCTCTTGTATTCTGGATGGCTACACATGTATAATTGTGTGTTTAGCAACCTCTGGAAGGCTTTTGCTAGGTGTGGACATTACACACACACACACACACACACATACACACACACACACGTGAATATACAGACAAACAGCTGCTGGAACACTTAGTGGTGAAGCCATATTTGCAGAAATCACAGTGACAAGCGGTATTAACCCAAAATGTCAGCGTCAATTTTCTCAGAGAAGTGCTGCACATTAGGTGGACCAGGCCAACATTTGGCTTGGCTGGAACCCACAGTAAAGGGAACCCTACTCTGCTCTTCAACTACTTTTAAGTAGGTTTAAGTACGTTAAGTTTGATTTTATTATGCATTTTAGCGAGCTTCATTTCACAGTCTGTGTGTTTCACTGTTAGTGCACACGTGTCCATGTATATCCATCACATCCTCATACCTCATACCTAAACAAGATTATCAATTTTCAAAGACTCCCAAAACAACACATACAACCATTATATTTGCTGCTGCATCATGGCGGTTCAATTATGTGACGGTAATCATGTGACCCTTCTATTTAACGTCACGGGCACAGATTTAAACACGTAGTGAACATTGTGAAACAAAATAGGTTAAAAGTCAGGGATTGGATTAAAATGAGTCTTGTAAAACTACCCACATCAGGACGTAATGACAACTAATGTCTGTAAAACTCAGTTAATTTCCAATTGACAGTTGACTTTTGGTTTCCCACAAGAACCCCAATCTCATGAGACTTATACTTCGTCCACTCACTTCCTTGTTTTCTCTCGTAATAATTACTATAGCCACAAGAGGTGGCCGCCTAACAATTCAACCACATCAATTCATCTCTTAGTCTTATCTCAATTATTGGTTGTTATGAGCTGCGTATCGCACATGGTCGTTTTATGGGTAAGGGTAGGTAACTGTACTGTATATGATTGTAGAAATAATTCCCCTTTTATGAGCCATGTCTTGTCAGGAATCTAGACAGCCAAAATGTGTAAGGGTGCACCGGGGGGAACCTAACGTTCTTGCATCTACTTCCTCTCCACGAATGAACAATTTGTTCTCCTTTGACGGAACTCACACTCATGGATGGATCATGTTGTGGTCTAAACCAATCAGAGACAGAGATGGGGCGGGTCTTTGCCTCTGATTGGATGTGGTCCAGATATTCCTGTAGGCCTACACTGCTCCGTGAAATTGCGACCTGAGCACCAGAGAATCAGTTATGGCAATCAGCATCAGCAAAATAAATAAAACAATAAAAAAAAGTAGGCCTGTTCTCCCCAACACTCTCCCCGGTCAATGCTCCGACAACAGCCCAGACATGGAGCTACTTCAGCCACCAGCCTCCCTAGTCCCTGGGAAAATGCCAAGCCCTGGTCCTTCGTCGGAGATGGCATCCGACTCAGAGACAGAGTAGAGCCACCGAGCCTGAATAGAGACTTAAAATAAAAAGGTAAAAAACATATAATACATTTTGTAAAGAATGGTTTGACCAGTTTCCCAGGTGAAGGTTTAATAAGAAAGATAATGTAGTGCACTGCATTTATTGTGAAGAATGTGGCCACAGCATGGCAGGTAGCAGTGCATTTGTAAGGGAATCAACAACGTTTCTAACTTAGAAAATGAAAAAGCACAACATTAAAAAAAAAAA
>NC_045734.1:14030807-14032956 GCF_008692095.1 Etheostoma spectabile
AAAAAAAAAACTCTATCAGGTCCTCAGAACAATCAGAGATGATAATAAAATTGAACGTGGCCTATAACATTGCAAAAGAAGAGCTAAATTTAGATCAGAAATTATTCTGGTGAAGAAAAATGGATTAGACGCGGACCTGGCGTACAACAATGACGTTGCATGTGTCCAATTTATTGGGGTAATATCCAAGACATTAAAAAAAGACAAAAGTTGCCTTCGTGAATTCCAAATACATGTCAATAATGATTGATGGTGATACAGACATTTCCACAAAGGAGTGTGTGATTGTCTACAGCCGGATCTTGAGGGGAGGGAAACCGGTCAATATACCAATGTACTAATGTTTAATTTGCTTAAAATGTTTTAGTTTTGGCAGCAGAGCTCAGTGAAGCAACATTTCTTTCTTTTTTTTCAAAAGATTTTTATTGTTATATACAGTATCATTGTGCTTCAAATACAAAATTATTTACCTAGACCTTTTTCTTGTTTGAAATCATTTACATAATATGTATGAATGTATATAGAGCGTGATAAAAAGGTGACCTTGAAATTTTGGTGGTTTTTTTAGGTGCAATTTGGGTGCACCCAAATTTTGTGCTGGTGTACCTAAATAAAAAAAGTTAGGCGCACTAGTGCAACCAAGGCAAACAGTTAGTCTGGAGCCCTGCTTGTGATAGGCCACAGTTGTCATCTGGTTTGATTTACCATGTCTCACACATGGTTGGTGCACTCATCACGTCAGTTGGTTTCCTGATCAAGCATTTTGGGCCTCCAGGTGGCCTGGCTTTTTATGTCATACCCCTCTCTCTTCACCCATGTTTCCTATCTGTATTATAACTGTACATCAAGTCCTTTGAAACATACATCAAAATATATAATTTGACCTTTCCTCAATAAATCATCACAAAGTACCACACTAAAAAATAGAAAATCCTTATCTTCTCCATTTGGCTTTCTGTCCATGCTTTATGCTCCAGATTGAAGGGAAAGCAATTTTTTTCTGAAATGGTGACTCAAATTCTTTTACAAACAGTTGAGTGCTGTGGCATTAATAATGTTGACAAACACCAATATAATCAACAGTCTCAGTGCAGCCACCCAATAATTACAGTTGGCCTTGTAAACAGGTAACATTTATTTGCCATGCTCAAATCTTTATTTCATACCCATACAGCTGTCTGACAACAGAAACAGAACAAAATATGTCAATGAAAACGACCAGATTGTGTTTGACTACATTGAAATAAAATGTAAGGGATAATAAAGAGCAGGAGGCAGAACAGAACGGAGATTCAACCAACTGTAACCAAAGCTGAGTCTGTTTCTATATAAAATGTTTGTGTCTGTGTGTGGATATGGCCTAAGGTTGGTATCACAGTGACTCAATTAACACTTTCAAAGCCACTTAGCACTATCAAACTAGCCAAAGGGCTTTGACACACAAGCCCACTTGAGGCTCCACGCTGCTGAAACAAGTCCTATATACTCTTACAGACACAGAAATGTGCACTGACTCAGTAGAGAAATTATTATCACCATCAGAGCACAGAGACTTAGCCTGGTCTTACAAGAAAAAAAATAGAATACAGTTAACTCTAAAGGTGTTAACTATAAAGGTAAATATGGTGCAAATTAAGAGAGAGCGTAGCTGCAACGTGAGCACTTGTAGAATATGATTTGAGAGCTTGTAAAAAAAAATCTGTACTTGTAGATTTGATTCCAAATCAATAAAAAAAGTCACAATGTTTTCACTGTATTCTAAAAAGATTATGACTTTATTCTTGAATTCTTAAATTTTTCTTCTTTGTTTTTGAAATATTTACTTTTTTGTTATGTTGATATTATTAATTCACTCTCAAAATTACAATTCTCATAAATTGTTTCTCAAAATAGTGACTTACAATCTAATTTATTTTCAACAGTGGCCCTAATTGACTCTACGTGTTTCAGCATCAAGGTGCTCAGACTCCATTGTTTTGTATTTTAACTTCCCATCTACTCTGCAAGTGGGAAAGTTTCAAGTTGTGTAGGCAGTCATCAACAACTCAATTAAATTTATTTCTAGTATCAATTCATACCAAGAGTTATTGCAAGACACTTTACAGAAAAAGTAGGACGTAGACTACACTCTATAATTTAGAAGGACCCA
>NC_045734.1:14032966-14033573 GCF_008692095.1 Etheostoma spectabile
TAGTTCCCTCCAGAGCAAGCAACAGTGTTACAGTGGGGAGGAAAAACTCCCTTTTAGGAAGAAACCTTGGACAGACTCAGGCTCTTTGTAGGCGGTGACTGACGGGCCGGTTGGGGTTGAAATGAATAGTGGCAGAAATAGTCACAGTAAAAGATAATGGAACAATGACTAAAAATAGTTATGTCATGGCATAGCAGGGCACTGCATGGCATTACAAGGCACAGCAGGACATAGCAGGGTACTGCAGAGCTTTGAGGTTGAGGTTTGTTTTAGATGGGCGTTAAAGGACATATCCTGATCAAAAAAACCTCCCAGATTTCTGACAGTAGTGCTAGAGGCCAGGGCAATACCATCCAGAGTAGATATATCCCTAGATAATGAACTTTGGAGTTGTTTAGGGCCAAGCACATTAACTTCCGTGGGTCATCCATGTTTTTTAATCATTTTTGCATGCTTAAAGTTTAGCTAACTGTCTGGTTTTGTCTGGCTTGATTGAAAGATATAGTTGGGTGTCATCCGCATAACAATGAAAGTTAATTGAGTGTTTCCTAATAATATTGGCTAGAGGAAGCATATGTAAGGAGAATAGAATTGGTCCAAGCACTGA
>NC_045734.1:14033583-14033791 GCF_008692095.1 Etheostoma spectabile
GGAACGCCATGGCTAACTTTAGCGTACTTGGAGAATTTAGGTAACATTAACAAATTGAGATTGATCAGATAAATATGACTTAAACCAACTTAGTGCGAACTAAATTTTCCAGTCTCTGTAACCGGATGGAATGGTTAATGGTGAATGCAGCACTAAGATCTAGTAAAAGACATACAGAGACAAGTCCTTTGTCTGCAGCAGTTAGAAG
>NC_045734.1:14033801-14034409 GCF_008692095.1 Etheostoma spectabile
AATTTTCACCAGTGCCGTCTCTGTGCTATGATGCTTTTTAAATCCTGACTGAAAGTTCTCAAGTAAACTATTGCTATGTAGAAAATCACATAGCTGTTTAGCGACTACCTTCTCAAGGATCTTGTAAGAAAAGGGAAGATTAGATATAGGTCTATAGTTTGCTAAGACCTCGGGGTCGAGGGAGGGTTTTGTCAGGAGAGGTTTTATCACAGCTACTTTAAATGACCACGGTACACAACCTGTTAATAGAGACATATTGAGCATGGCTACAGTGCTGAAAGGAAACTTTGAGTTGTTCTTATTTTCTTCTATAAGTGATGAGTAATAGTCTGATCTGGCATTTCTGAGGGCCTTCCTAAACATTTTCAGACTGTCTTGCCAATCTAAATAAGATTCTTCCAGTTTAGTGGAATGCCATTTCCTTTCAAGTTTTTGCTAGATTTGTTTTAATTTGCGAGTTTGGGAGTTATACCAAGGTAATTTAGGTTTAGGATTAATTGACCTCTCAGCCTGCCTCTAGGAATTTGAGTATTATTATGACTGGGAGGAGTGACTTCATTTAGACTAACATATTCTTCATGGCCCCAGCCATGTTTCAGTAAGACAGA
>NC_045734.1:14034419-14034506 GCF_008692095.1 Etheostoma spectabile
TTGATTATCTGATATCAGATAATTTGCTAGTACTGCTTTAGAAGACAAAGATCTAATGTTTAATAGTCCACATCTAATTTTCCTATT
>NC_045734.1:14034516-14034586 GCF_008692095.1 Etheostoma spectabile
TTGCAGTGGTAGTTTTAATTCCAATTAGGCTCTTAAGTATAGCCCCTCTTTTGTTTACCTTTGATTTAAC
>NC_045734.1:14034596-14035792 GCF_008692095.1 Etheostoma spectabile
CGGGGGACAGACACCGTGGTTATTAGACTATGAGTGGCCGACTGACCCAGTGAAAGCACAGAGGAGCGCATTGCACTGCACCTCTGGTTACTGTTATCAGACTTGGGTTGTCATGGCTTATGGCCGATAATAGACTCTGTCAGATTTTTTTTATATGAGAGCGGCTCCGTCAGCAACAGTATGTGATCTAATCGTGCCTACATTAGATTTTCTTATACAACATAATGAACAGCTTTAAGGAATACCAGAGTTGAAAGAAAATACTTTCTGTATACTTTCGGCAGTTTGACAAACATCAACCACCATGTACGTACTAGTGCTAATTATATCATTCTCTTGTGTCAAACTCTCTTTCCCTGTCTATATTTTCCTCCAATCTTAACCTGACTCCAACCGCAGAGGGGAGAAACGCTATTCAAGAGGGGAACAAGCTTGTCATGGCATGGTAACTGGTCAGAATGTGTGTTTTCTTGTAATATGTGTACTGTGTGTAATGATGAATCCTGACATAATATTTCTTGGGGAGTCAATGCACTAGAGCAGAGAAAAGGTGCATTTCATTGTTGTGCTGTGGACCAGCTGAACTGTGGAGACAACTTGCCACAGTGAACTGACAGCCTGCAACACACATTTGTTTGCAGCCTGACTTTCTTGACATGTGTTCTCAAGCACCCAAGGTCGAATAAGCTGTGTTCACGTATGTGTGCTCATTGTTTTTGTGTCGGATGAGCTGTTAACGGCGACAAGGCTACAGTGGGGAAACTGGTACACTAATGACATGTGACAAGGGCATGTAGAGTTGACCCAGTCTCAAACTTTCTCTCCTTTTTCTCTCTTTTTCACATCATTTTCTCTGTCTGTCTCTGAGCTTAGTTGACAGCAGTTGTGTGGAAGGAAAACCCTCCGGTGTTGTTTTTCCATGTCACTCTGAACCACTGTCATCCAGCCTCAGCCACTCTTGCCAATAGTCTCCAGCCGTGATTCCTTTAACATGCTTCTGGCAGGGATTCCACACAATACTCCAGCGTTTGTGAATCTAATGATCTGCTGGTGCCATAGATTTTAAAGTAAGCTATGCGACTCTTGCTCTGATTTGAAATGAGCTAATTAGCTCTGTAGTCTAAGCAAGGGAATGTAAGTAATGATTAGTAGAAAAGCGCTGTGTGTGTGTGTGTGTGTATGTGTGTGTGTGTGTG
>NC_045734.1:14035802-14046323 GCF_008692095.1 Etheostoma spectabile
TGTGTGTGTGTGTGTGTGTCTGTGTGTGTGTGTGGATGGGGCTAATGTGTGAAGAAGAGCTGAGCAAATGAAAACTAAGAGGATGTGAACCGAACAGACAACAGGAAGAGGGTCAAATAGAGTGTGATGTGTTTGTGTGTGTCTTAGTGGGGAGAAAGGGTATGATAATTAGCCCGTTAATCATCTGGTTTAAATCACTGACGGAGTCTTAAAAGCCTTCAGGTTAGTCACCTCTGTATGTGCGTGCGTGTGTGTGTGTGTGTGTGTGTGTGTGTGTCCAGGTATGCTATGAGTACCCCTGTACCGTTGGTGACCCCATAAAGTCCTGCCTTCAGGAGCACAGTTCTCCCCAGCCATAAATTTACATCTTAACCAACTGTCATAAATATCCTGACAGAACGCTGATCTACGCTGCAACAGCAGAGATTCATAACCATCCTTATTCTGCAAAGCTACAACCCACATACTCCATAAAAAATCTTGCAGAGTGCCCCTAAACAGCTGATCGGCCACCACTAGAGAGTTTTGAGTTCACTGTCAGCAGCAGCAGCAGTAGTGGAAGTTTCACTTCATAGCGTTCACTCCACAGTGTCCTAATATCGAGTTGCAGCCACTTTTTCTACCATCCACATCTTAACTGTCTGAACTACAAGTCTGTTCCTGTTATTGTGATTTATTTCATGCTTTTTTTTACCTAATCTTACATTAACTAAAACCCACAATATTTTCATTATATGTCCATTTCCATACTGCAATCCATTCAGGTTTTAAATGGTTTATTTTACTTAAGAAGTAGAATTGTCTTAACACCTAAAGGAACATGTACAGTACTTCAGTTTTTTTCTGAAAAGTGAGATGGATATGTTTTTCTGTGGACAGCAATGAATAACACATGGGAAAAAAATGCGTTAGTTAAAAAATTTGTCATTTTAACCCTGTGTGTGTATATATATATATATATATATATATATATATATATATATATATATATATATATATAATTCAACTAGAGTAATTGGCTAGTGGACAGCAGTGTATACAAAGATATTGCACTTGTACCAGGAAAACAACGGTGTGTTAAGTGCAAAGAGAGCCATGCAAAAGGTTAGCTGCAGAGTAGTGTGATTGACTTACACTGTAGTCCAGTAGTTGCAGTGTTTCCTCTATGTTGAATTTATTGAAATTTTGAAATAAGGCAGATGTACAATGAAGCCTAGTCGCAGTTGTCTTTTAAATTATCCTGCCGACATAATGCAGCCCCCGTTGGCTGCTGCTCACATTGCAATTTAACAACAAGTAGGCTAGAACTATTCAGAGGTTATTGGGCCCGTCCAGTTTAATTCCACATAGTGTTGTATTGATGTAGTTTATTGTCAAAATGCTTGCTTTCTTCCGAGTCAACTATTAAACAAACAGCTCCACCAAAAAACGTCACGTAGGGCGATAGCTTTGAAACACAGACACCAAAATCAAGGTAAGAAATAAAAAACTAAGGCTAACATTACAAGAAACATAAACGAGCTAGCTAGTTAACTCAATCTCACAACGTGACTTTTGCCTGAAGACAACGTTGTGGGGAGTGAAACGGGAGACTAGAAAAAGGTGTTCAGGCAGCGTGTTGTTAGAATGGCTCCAGTAAATCATAGGATCCTGTGAGGCTGTTATCTAAAAGACATTCAATGTAATGGCTCAATATCTAAATGATTTCGATAATGTGGATGAGATTGTTATAATTGGATGGCCTGCATCTTTAAGCACAATTTGTTTGGATAAAAGCATTTAATTTTGGAAGATAGCGTACACACACACACACTACACACACACACACACACACAAAACACACACACACACACACACACACACACACACACACACACACACACACACAGCAAAGATGTGTTACAACACACTGCACATGCACCTGGGACAGATACCGCTCAATCGTTACTGAAAGTAGGCTACAATAAAACCTAAAAGTAAACATAAGTATCAATACCACTCAGCTGTCTACAGGCATACACATGTAGGAAGTGATATATTTCAATCTGATCTGTCTGGGCAGTCCACCACGCTGTTTACACAAACACAGCTCTACTCTACTCTACTCTACTCTAAGCAAGTGAACAATGTGTGGGAAATGAACCTGACCTGGGTCCACAAACGTTAGGCCGAAAGCAGCAGCTTCAAGGCGCTGTTTGGTTGTCACAAATAGAATGTGGAAAAAGTGCTAGAAAAGAAAGAAACTGTCACACTGTCACCTGCCCTGGACACACTTGTCCCCCTTCTCCTCCTCCTGAGTCAGGTTGGCTTGGGTATCCCTCACGCTGGACTCAGTTTCCACATTACACTTCGAAAATAAATGGCATTACATCATTGGGTTCAAACTGCTTATTGTGCGTAACTTGGACTAACACCGACATGCATGTTTTTGGTAAATGATGTGGCGCCACCACTCTTCTCTTAATTTACACTTTGATGTCAGACCTTTTTTTTAATTTCTGCCATGGTTCAGTGCATTCACCACCCTGTCACCATTTACCACTCCACAGATTTTCTTTTATTGCTCATCCCAGATCCAAATAGAATTGTTTTTTCCTTGCTTCCACCTCCGTGATCAATTCCTTAATCGCACAGATGTTTTTCTTACTGTTTTGCAGCAGGATTTACTGTTGTGATTGGACAAAGAATGACGTCAGGGGCGCATCTATAGTCATTTGCATAGTAATTTATGGGAGGAGGCAAGGCGGGGTCAGTGGCTTGTTGACGTGCACTCAGTTTCACGTTGATTGGGATGTACATAGGAAAGGTGCGCTGGACCTGTCGCACGGCCTGTTTTAAACGTGGAAATTTACACACTACTCAAGTTTTGTGCATACACCATCTTTAAGTATGAAAGGCCCCTGGTCTCTTTCTGTAAATGCACTGGTTGCTCTGAATAAAGCTGGAAGGACAATTAACGTAAAAAACACCAAGTCTAAATGAGAAACAGCCATCACTTTACCCGACAGATAAAGCCTGCAATATTACATATCACATGTCTAAAAATGGCTTGAAGCTAAATGTTGCACTTTGCAGAAAATACATCTGATGAGGTAGACTACTAAACGGTTCCTGCAGGTCAGGTGTGTCTGGATCTGGAGATGGAGGTGAGCTATTTTAGTATCCGTCACTCACCCCCACATGCTCCACCTCCTCACGCCTCAGTAACAGTAGCTCTAGTATTAGCAGCTGTAATGTTCTGAACAACATGCACTTTCACATCTGTAGCTGCCACAGGACAAGACACTGAAGTTGACTGGTCATTGGCGCGCTTGCGTGTGTGTGATCACTAGAATGTGTGTGTGTGTGTGTGTGTGTGTGTGTGTGTGTGTGTGTGTGTGTGTGTGTGTGTATGTGTTTGCTCCCCTCACCTTGCTGTGGGCAAGTCATTACAGTGAGAGTTGAAAGGGCGGGCTGTGAGGTCACACGCCCGAACACCCACACAGTTCCTCCTCGAGGCATCTTGAGGTCAGCGGCAGTGTTTCCCTGTTTTGGCTGCAGTGAGGAAATGGGAGGATCAGACTTGAAGAGGAATTACAGGACTTGATGTAGGTCTTTTAGGGGAGTAAAGCAGAAGAAGGTTGGGCGACTGGAAGGCACTGACACAGGTATGATATGAAGGGAGGAAGAGTTTAGCAGAGGAGGTGGTGAACAAAACTTGGACAGAGTTTGTTTAAGATGGATGGCTTGCTTTGTTTTTATCCCAGTGGGAACACCTGTGGCTTGAGCAAGACCAACAAACGTGGAAAATAAACCAAACTGGGTTATTAATCTAGGAGATTTCTCACATGCTCTTTCTGAACTTAATTTGTTTTGTTTGGTCATAACCGGGGTGAAAACGCCTCATATAAAGACTTTGTGAAACGCAGGTTTGTCTGACACAAAATGAGAGTTTTAGCTTAAAGCTATCACTGTTTTTAAAAAGTATGCATAGCAAATGACAAACTCCCCTCACTGCAACACAAATCCACTGCACCCTTTTGATCATGGGGGTGAACTTAAGCTGTCAGGTTACTGCTCAGTCTTTTGTGCTGCCATTTGCATGATTCATCGCTCTTTGGCAACAGGCTTTCCATCAACAGATACAAGATAACAGCAAGCCTCTTTTTTTTCATTTCTTCAGAACTTTCAAATACAACCTTAATCTGATCCTCTTTCTCCTCCTAGATCTGTTCTCTCCATCACCCCCCTGTCCTGTAGGAATCTGACGAGGATATTATTAATGCGATAAAGACTTTGCGCTTCCTCCTCCTCTGGCCTGTAATAAAAAACTCTGTGTAAACACAGCAGAGTAGTCCAGATCAGACACTACGCAGATCCCTGCCTTGTTCCCTGATTAACATCTCTGGCTCGTACTGCGTGGTGGAAACCTAAGGCCCAGCAGTGTTTTGTTCAGCACAAATGGATGAATGATTAGCACAAAGGCTTTTTGGACTGTATTTCTGAAACATACATGCCTGCAGCCACACTCACACACACACACACACACACATGCACCTGAGGACACTGGCATAGAAAAGTGAATGAATGCCAGATATACAAAAATATAAACCTCAGACATACACACAGTCACTGTGTGGTTCTGAAGGCCATCTGTGACAACAGCAGAGGTCTTTTGGGGTATAAACTGTAGACAGACATGTGTGATGCTCTTCCAGTCAGACATACCTTCACAGTCTGGATCAAAGCTCGCCTATTTACTTCTTTGGGTTGGAGAAAGCTAATGGACCTGATAATAATGTTTAAACTTATTGTGGTTATTTTTCCATTTTTCTATTAATATTCTCTGTTTTTGCCAGGATTCTCTTCCTGCACCTGGCAAAAATATGTTTCCTAGCTCAGCTCTTCAGCTCTCAAAGATGTGACTGATGTTATGTTAGGCGATTTAGGAATGGGATTTGTGTGTGTGTGTGTGTGTGTGTGTGTGTGTGTGTGTGTTTGTGTGTACGTACGTACATACAGAAGAGGTACTTTGCTGTGAAGCTCCAACATTCCTAAGTGACACCGTTCCCACAACTTTGCCCAAAAAACCAAGCGTCATATCCCTTCTGCCCTTCTAAGGACAACTCTTCACTCTTGGATGAACGGAAGCAGACGTGTAAATGTAGAACTTAAAACAATAAAGGCAATTTTTTATGAGACAAAGAAACCTTTGAGTCAACAGAAGTTCATTCTTTTTACCTGAAAGTTAGAGGGGGAAATGTTTGGGTCATGTCAAAGTCTGTGTTGTTCTTACTGGATGACTTTGCTATGTACGTTATGATCCAAAGAGCACCTGACCATGTGAATAATGATATGTCAAGCGGTTAAATGGACCTGCTTTATTAATCGTTTAAGGAGGAACGCCGCTCAAGGGGAGGAATTTATATTTATATGTGCTTTATTCTTCTGTCCATGTACAATTTGAGCATATCTTAACAGAAAATAAACTGTCCCAAAGACCAAGTCTGTGAATGTATGTATAAATGTACTTTGTTCAAGAATGTAAGTAAGTAAGTGTATTCAAGTACTATTCTATAACATTTTACATGGACTTTACTTGACTTCAGCACTGATTGCTGTAGTTACTATTTAGTAGTGGTGGGCAAAAATGGACCAACAAATCTTCTTAAACAGCTCTTTTTGGTGTGTCCGGTACCAGTGTTGGGCAAGTTACTTTTAAAAAGCAATTAGTTACAGTCACTAGTTACTTCTTCCAAAAAGAAACTAAATTAGATACTCAGTTACATATTAGTTACATCAGAAAGTATCAAATGCATTACTTTCAAATCAATTTTTAAATGCTCAAATGTGACCCCACCTCCACCCCCCTTTAATGGAACATAAAATACATGTGAATGTTCAATTATTTATGATAAATCTGAATATTATAATGAAATGGACACTTCATACAATACATTATTTAACAGAAGTAATGCACACACATCTAAAGTATTAGATTTCATAACGCCATACCTGTCTCTCGTTGACTGACTCGCTTGTGTTGTTCGTTGTGTGTCCGACTATGCGTGCTTTTGAACACCCGCCCAACTCTACCTCTGATTGGCTTACCATAAAATTTTACTCAACCTCAGCCAATCGTCAGCATTATGCGCTTGTCTCGTGCATGGCCCACTAACCAAGGAAGAAAAAAATTCTTTGCCTCTCTCAGAGATCTAGTCTGATGAAAAAACATCTTCAAGTAACGGTAACAGCGTTATTATGATGGCAAGAGTAATCAAGGCAAGGCAAGGCAAGGCAGCTTTATTTGTATAGCACATTTCAGCAACAGGGCAATTCAAAGTGCTTTACACAAAATCATTAAAACAGATAAAACACAAGTACAAACAGTTAAAAGTCATAAGCATTAAAAATCAATAAGACACATGAATAGACAGTTAAAAACAAAATAGAAACATTAGGACACATAAAACACAAGAATAAAGTCAATAAATCAATTAGATTACTTGTTACTGAAAAAAGTAAAACTGTTAGTAACGCTTTTATTTATAATGTCGTTATTCCCATCACTGTCATACCGGGTCAACCTGTTGACTCATACTGCCTATGCGCTCCCTGTTATCGTATGGTAGCCTACTGCTTACGCTGCCTGGTGGTGCAGTCGCTCAAAACATGGCAAGCGGGAAAACCAATTAATGAGTGGGCATCTTTGTCTCTAACAAGGGTGTCAATGAGTGACTCGAGTCCAGAAAACCTGGTAGCTACTCACTGAACGAGATCAAACAAACCGTTCTCTCGAACTGGGACATATTTTGGTCATTGACATTTGTAACAGTGTATTGAGGTTACATAGCCTACCTTCATTCAAGTGGGATGCTGAATCAATGCATTAAAATTTATATTTTATCTTTATTGATGTACATTTATACATGATGATTTATAATGCATTGACTGCTAGCTATACTACTGGCTGTTGAATGTGCATGTACTATTACAGAGTGTCACGGAGAAACTGACATCATATTTTGCAAAATGTTTGAAAACTTGGAAGGTACGATACCTTTACATGTATCATTTTGAAGGAACTGATTCTTTAAAATAAAAAATCTACCCATCACTACTAGTTAGTTTACAGTTAATGCACTAGCATATGATCAGCTTCAATCAGTTGCTATCTTGTTACAATAGGAGCTAAAAACATCCCAATTACAACAGCCCTGCAATAAATCATACTTTTATTATAATATCATAACTAACATTAAAAAATGGACCATTTTGCACACAGTAATGAGTTATTTTACCTTTCATTATGAATAATTAAAGCTGACAATACTTACGTAACATACTAGATACCAACCTGTTCTCACTCCCAAAGTGTAAAATATGGACGTTTGGACAGTGGCTGTCAGCGTCTGATGCAACAAAAAAAGCACCCTTCGCCGTGTGTGTAGAACATACTGGGGAGAGCAGCATCTAGACAAGATTTAGCGAGTAGTATATACGGGGAAAATTCTGTGTTGGGAAGTTGGGCTGGGAGGTGGTGGGTGGGTCAGACACAGGACTTTCCCCCAGGATGGCGGGGTTCGTGTCTCGTGTGTGTCCTTAACTGTCCTGTTATTGCCGCGTGTCACGGAACCGTAAGCCAACCCCCACGAACTTTTCCTTAACCCAACCGTCCCATTTTTGCAATTCATGGAACCGTAAGCCCATCCTCAAGCTTTTCCTTAACCTAACAGCGTCAAAAGGGACGGCAATAGTCCCAACCAAGCGTGTTTAGGTAAAGCGTGTTACATCACGCTAAAGGAGACTTTTAGTGTCAATAACAACAACAAAGGCACCTGACCAAGCATCCACATTTTACGAGATGGGAATGAGAATGCGTTGTAGATGTAGGACTTTTACTTACTTACTTTTGCTTGAAGGACTAGTTTGACATTTTAACTTTCCTGGCCAAGAAAGTGATCTTTAGAAAGCTAGTGGATGGATTTTGTTACTTTAGTAACAAAATCCATCCACTAGCTGTTTCCAGTCTTTGTGCTAAGCTAAGCTTACCGGGTCCTGGCTGTAGATTTATATTTACTGTAAAGATAAGGAGTGGTATTAATCTTCTCATCTAACTCTCTGCCAGAAAGATGATCTATTGTGATACTTCCTTCCCCACTACCCTTTGGCCCTCTGTTTTGCCAAGTTTGTATCACATGATTTTATGTAGTGCTGCTTACAGAAAATCATTGTATATATATTCTGTCTGTTTCTTTTGTTTTCAACTACTTTCGACAGGCTGCTGTACACTAGTTTGATTTCACGTAGTGAGGCAACATCATTAAACAACAGTTTAGGACATTAAGTTGTAACAAATAAAAAAAATAACAATCCAATGCTACAAGAATGAGGATTTTAAGGCTTTGTCAAGGTTGTTAATCTAAAGTAACAATTACTGTAAGTTGTTTTCCTCTAAAATTAAACCGTATTTCAGTATGTTGCTTTAACACCCTGAAAATGATACTTTTTGCCTCTCAGAATAATCATTAGTCATTTCCTTACTTTATTGTAAAGGCAGCTGTTCTTGAGTGTATGTGTGTGTGTTAGAATGGCAGCAGATGATAGCTTTGTATAACGATACTCCTGTGTACCTCAATGCATGTGCACACACACATACTCACCCTCTCTCTCACACACACTCCCATTTCTTTCCATCCGATGTGACCGTCCAAGTGATAGAAGGTGCCAATAGCCTTAAAACCACAGGAAAATTGCATTTCAGATTCATAAATTCAATAGTAATATGAATAACAGCAGATTGGAGGCAGGGAGCAAGCTGTTTTCCCAACGACGGCAAAAACCAAACTAAATGTAAAGATAATGACTTTTTCCACAGTCTAACCACTTTAAATTGCATCTCAACTTACCAGACAAATAGGCAGTTAAAATAAAGTTGCACTTGAACCTGGTACATGGTAATTTCATTTTTAATGGGTTACTCCCTAGAGTGTCTTCAAATTATTCAGCGGTCAGTAAATGTGAGTGGTGAGGAAAGAGAAGAGTGAGAGAAGGCTGTTTGTGGCCAGCTTATTTGCCTCACTTTTGAGGCAGAACAGTGACTATGCCTCAGCCGTGTCTGTTCCCTGTTCTTGTCTGAGAAAGTGCACGAGTGCACATTCTCTAGCGGGCGTGCACACACACACACACACACACACACACACACACACACACACTTGGACAACGTTTGAGACAAGCAGTAAGTTACTTGGCGGTAGTGGTTGTTCTCATAACATAGTTTCATTGCTGGCATTTTTCTGTGGTTCTAAATCTGGGACCATGTTTGTTGATGCAGAGGGTGGAATGAAAATGTGCATTACTGCCTTTGTGGTGTGCGTGCGCGCGTGCGCGCGTGCATGCGTGTGTGTGTGTGTGTGCGTGCGCACACCGGCTATATTTATTTGAACAAACTAATGCTTTGATTAACAGGAACTTTTATGGATGTCATTCCCTTTGAATGTCTTTCTTTTCCTCCCTGCTCACTGTGTCCCCACATCTTTGGTTCACTCTGAGCTCACTGCTTTACAGTAATCAGGTGTCTCTGTTGCCCTCTAAAACAGAGGGACAGAAACCAACACAGAGCTTTCACCTCTCAATTCATATAGTATTAAAATGTACATCAAGTTTTAAAGGAATTGTTTGACATTTTGGCTTTCTTGCTAAGAATTGGATGACCGATTGGATGAAAAATAATTCATCACCTTTTGCCCTCAAGTTCTAACAGCTCACCTTTAAACGCAGTAGCACTAGAAAGAACGACAAGACCTGACAAATACTGCGATTGCTTCTATCCTATAGACCTTCAACAATCAATGTCTAAGGTCTCTTCAGCTAAGCCATCTACCTGTCTCTTAGACCCCATTCAAACAAAGCTACTTAAAGAAGCGTTACCCGTGGTTAACACTCCATTACTAGATATGAGTAATATGTTTCCATTAACAGGTTATGTACCGCGGTCAATTTTAAGTAGCTGTGATAAAACCTCTCCTGAAAAAAACCTCCCTCTACCCTGAAGTAGAAGCAAACTATAGACCCATATCTAACCTTCCCTTTCTCTCCAAGATCCTTGAGAACGTATTCGACCCAATTATATCTATCAATCAAGCCAGATGAAACCAGACAAACTTCAAGCATGCATAAATCATATAATATCATGGATGACCTACAGTTTTGTCTGAACTCAGACAAAACTGAAGTTATTGTGCTTGGCCCTAAACACCTCCAAACTTCATTATCTAGGGATATATCTACTCTGGATGGTATTGCCCTGGCATCTAGCACTACTTTCAGAAATCTAGGAGTTATTAATGCCCATCTAAAACAAACCTCAAGAAAAGCCTTTTTTCATCTTCGTAACATTGCCAAAATTAGAAATATATCCTGTCTCAAAACGATGCTGAAAAATCAGTCCATGTATTTGTTACTTCCAGGCTGGACTACTGTAAGTCTTTCTTATCAGGATGCTCAAATAAGTCCCTTAAGACTCTACAGCTGATCCAGAAT
>NC_045734.1:14046333-14046575 GCF_008692095.1 Etheostoma spectabile
GTGTTCTGACAAGAACTAAGAAAAGAGATCATATTTCTCCTGTTTTAGCTTCTCTGCATTTCCTTCCTGTAAAATCCAGGATTGAATTTAAAATCCTTCTCCTGGCCTAAAAAGCTCTGAATGGTCAAGCACCATCTTATCTTGAAGAGCTTTTAGTGCCTTATTGTCCCAGTAGAGCACTGCACTCCCAGAATGCTTACTTGTGATTACTAGAGTCTCTAAAAGTAGAATGGGAGCCAGAG
>NC_045734.1:14046585-14046899 GCF_008692095.1 Etheostoma spectabile
TATCAGGCTCCTCTCCTGTGGAATCAGCTTCCGGTGTGGGTTTGGGAGGCGGACACCGTCACCACATTTAAGTGTAAATTTAAAGTAAAACTCTTCTCTTTGATAAAGCTTATAGTTAGGGAGTGATGAGTTGCAGCGTCCACCTTGTCATAGTCGTCAGATTCATCTACCATTTAATCAATAATATAATAAAACTAGAGAGAGGCAGGGCAGTACAGCCCGACCAGGTTCCTCTCTTCACCCTGTCTCTCTTACTTCTGCTGTAATAGTTGTAGACTGCTGGGGGACTTCCTTTGACACACTGAGCTCCTTTA
>NC_045734.1:14046909-14047021 GCF_008692095.1 Etheostoma spectabile
TCTTTCCATTTGTGTGCATCCATGTCCCAGAAATACCTGTTACTAACCTAGCTCTGGGGAGTCATGTTCTTTTTCCCCCGGCATGTTTCCATGGATCAGGGAGGCTCCAAAA
>NC_045734.1:14047031-14060746 GCF_008692095.1 Etheostoma spectabile
TGGCTGCAGCTGTGGCCGTGGTCCTGCTACACGTCCTGCAATGCCCTGTTACATCCTGCTGCGCTCTGCAGTACCCTGCTGCATCCTGAAGCGCCTTGTAATGCCGTGCAGTGCCCTACTATGCCATGAACAACTACAACTAATATTATTAGTCACATTTCAATTATCTTTTACTGTGACTGTTATTGCCACTTTTCTTTCAACCCCAACCGGCCCATCAGACACCACCTCCCAAGAGCCTGGGTCTGTCCCAGGTTTCTTCCTAAAGGAAGTTTTTCCTCGCCACTGTCGCACTGTTGCTTTTTCTGGAGGGAACTACTAGAATTGTTGGGTCCTTGTAAATTATAGAGGGGGGTCTAGACTACTCCATCTGTAAAGTATCTGTAAAGTGTATATCTGTAAAGCGATAACTCTTGTTATGAATTGATACTATAAATAAAATTTGAATTGATGAGAAAATTGACACCACTCTTTGTAAGTTAAATATAGCCAGGAGGTGATTAGCATAGCTTAGCATAAAGACTGGAGGCAGAAGGATACGCCACTTCACCTATCAGCCCATCTCAACTCCACTTATTATCACTTTATAGAATTTTGGTGTAATCAATACACAAATCAAAATAAAAAAACAACAAGTTGTGGTTTAATGAACAAACTAAAACAACAAATAAAATAAAGAGATGCTGCTATGCATGTTTTTTTCTTCCCATATTCCCTAAGACTCTCATTTTACGCACACACTCAAAACAGAATTCCCATAAATTCATAAGCTAGTCCCCATATCTAATCCCAGGCCAATGGGGAGACAAAGGATTCTGTTCTCTCTAAGGCCACCATGCTAATCTGCACTCCAAACTACAAAGGCACTCCAGCAGACTGCTCCCTGCTTCTACAGGGATTATCATTCACTTATTGAACCAACTCTTATGGGTTTGGAAAAAGAGAGAGAGAGAGAGAGAGAGATGTAGTTGCATACAGTTTAGTGGAACAAAAGGCACAAACCCACTTGAGTTTATTTTCTTTCACCAAGCTTAAAGCATGATTAAAATGTTAATATAGGAAAGCTGTAGTCCCATATTCTCCAGTCAGATACATTTCTCTTTCTGTAGTGAGAAAGAGAAAGAGACAGGGATTGTAAAAATAAAAAAGAAACAGAAAAAATGAGAAAGACCAGCAAAGAACGAACAACAGTTAAAAATGAGAGACAGAGAAGCTGGAATGTGGGAACAGCCAATAAAAGCACCCCATGTAATCGCCACCGTAATCCTTGTAAAACAACCCAGCAAAGGTTGTGTGTGTGTGTGTGTGTGTGTCTAATTAAAGTTGACAAAATGAAAGATATCTCCTTCCGCTTATTTAGTCATTGGGGCAGATTGATTCCTAATATTTCATTTCAAGTTCTCCTCTTTCTGTTATTTGAGTTTTGAGTTGATTAGCTGGCCATTCTGAAGTATACTTGCAATGCTTCTTGCTATGGGATTTTGCAATTCCCCTCATAAACCCCTCTACTCACACATATCTCCCCCCTCTACGTTTCTTTCTTCAGCTAATAGATTTAATTCCAGTCATGCCTTCATTCTCGCTCAAAGCATGTCAAAACTGATCATTTACATTGTGATACTGTGCCTCTCTGCTGAGGACAGTCAAGGGTAAAATCTCACAGTGCAACATTAATAGGATGAGGTTAATCTCCATAAACTTTTTGTGGATTAGTACTCAAATCTTGCTCAAGGAACAGGCCTTACACAGGATTTACAGCATTGCATAAACATAATTTTTTTTTAACCTTGATCATTGTTCCTCTTGCTTCCGCTCCGTCTCATTGACCTTTATACAGAGCAGTGCCGGCGACGACGTCAGCTTCATAATAGGTTTGTAAACTCCCAAACACACACACACATTCATCACGCGGACCTCTCTAACACTGATCCCCCCACTCTCAGATGTGAACACAAATAAACATACTGATTGGGGTGTGCATGAACGCCCACATACATACACACACACACGCACGCACACACACACACACACACACACACACACACACACTACCACATACACCACGCCCCTCAGTTGTTTAGCAGATTAATTAGGCCAATGTTCAATAGGCTCTTAGCATTGATGAATAGAGCTATAGAAAAGGAGTGACAGCAGGAAGGAACCGAGAGGGATGAGCGGACTGAGAAAAACGAGCAGACTGGTTATCGCTCACTCTGGCTGGAGACCGCAGAGGTTAAAAACCTTTCTTGGCAGACCAGCACACACTGTGGCTTGAATATTTCTCTGATAATTCAGCGAATATTACTCTTTCGCTTGGGAAAATTCTTATTTGTATAAGCACTGCTGGGGAAGATCTGTTTTTTTTTTGTAGAAACAAATCATAAATGTGCCACTTTAATTCAGTTTCAGGAATTCACATTGTTTTCATCCAGTTTTCATTCCCTTTGTCCGCTTGCTTATCGCACAGTGATGAAATGCCATATACTGTAATTTTAAGAAAATTTTATTATCTGACATGTTTGCTATAGTACTATATATGTTGTTGAAAACTTTGAATGCATTCCACTGACTGTCCTAAAGTCTGCACTGTTATCCTCACTTGGCAGGATTTGGCCATTCAGATGCAACATTTTAAACTTTAGACTTGGGGATGACATGTAACAATAGTGTATTCCTAGTTCCCACTTCCTTCGAGGTGAATATCTTTTGAGTTTTTGCAGACATTACAGACAGTAAGATGTGTGATTTTTTTATGCTTGGAAAGCCTTTTTGTGAACACAGCACATCAGGGGTAGCGGTTAGATCTGTGGAAACATTCTCAGAAATGTTGATTGGCTTCTATGGTTAAAGTGTGCTGGCTAACTGCGTCTTTGTGTTTTAGTGTTCCTTTTGTTTCAGCTGTTCTGTCCCTGACCTGTTTGTAACCTCCGTCTCCGAGGTTACATTTTGAAGCGCATTGATCACTGTAATGCTGATTCACTGTGGACGGCCTACACCACAGTGACGTAGGTAGCTGTAACATCACACACACTCTCATTCACACAGAGACAGACTCAACAATAGATACAGCCCAACCACTGTGTATTCTCCTTCATCACCTTTCTCTCATCCATCTGACATCACGGGTCAACAGCTGTCTTACATGCAAAGAAAAATCATGCAAACATTATGACTCCATTAATGGTGGGGGATGTTACTGTACGTCCCTTAACAGCAGCCTGTATTACCTACTCCACGTGTAATTCATCCCTGATGAATACAAGCGCCTGATCAAATATCTCCTCATTTGGTTTTACTTTGTGTTTTGGCTTCATCCCTCACTGATACATTTTGTTTCTTGTTCCTTCTAATTCCAATTTCCCGGAAAGAAAATGATAATATTCAGTTCTTTAAAAGTATTTGCTGAGTACTTGGCTCGATGTTTGTGTGTGTTTCTGTGAGAGAGAGAGCTTGCATGCAGGGGTTTATTATTTTGTGCAGATGCATGTATTAAATTTGTCTGAGAGTGTATTGTAGAAGAATCCGACAGGATGACAGGAGTTTGTGTGCATTATTGCCTGTGTGTGTTTGTGTGTTTGTGTGTGTATGTGTCTGTGTCTGTGTGTGTCTGTGTGTGTTTGTGTGTGTGTGTCTGTGTGTCTGTGTGTGAGATGGCCGATATGTGGTTTACATTAGTTCTGTTTGATGTCTCCATCAGAGGCCTCTCTCCTCCTACTTCAACACTACTGTTTGATCTGCACCAATCTGGTCCTGATCACTCTGCCTTTGTTTACTTTCAAAGACACTTTTCATTTCTCCTTGTTTCTCTAACCCCGCTCACCCACTCTCCCTGTCACTCCAGCTCTGTGTGTGTGTGTGTGTGTGTGTGTGTGTGTGTTTGTGTGTGTGTTTGTGTGTGTGTGTGTGTGTTGTGCAGGTTTGAGTGTCTTTTGTTCTCCGAGCAGATGTGTGTCAGAATAAAATGCAGAAAAGTAAAGGGTGTTTTACATCTGTAAAGCTTTCCCGTCCTCTGGGTTTTTTCATCTACTTTCAGGAATTTCCTTTCTGTTAAATTTGAGTTAAAACATAAATTCTGCTTTTGACATTTTTTGTGAGGTCTTGATTAGAGAATATGATTATGATTTGAAGACAAACACATGCTCGAGTTTAAGTCCAAGTGTGGATACTTTGATCCCCTGCTTAATCGAATGTCAGGAGGGCAAGTATGAGTCCACAGAGTCTCAGTCCCTCTGCCTGTGATTCAGTCCATAGAGGAGAGACAAAGACTGAAGTCTGTGCTGATGTGTGTCCATGCCCAGCTTTGAATTTAAGTGTGTTTATATGTGGATTCCAGTATTTCTCTCCCTTAGCTCCTTTTATTGTCTTCACCACATTGTTTCTGTTTTTAATGTATGTTTTTTTTGGGGGGGGGAAAGGTGTATTTTCAGCTCCTGAGACACCTGTGGTTTGGACATAATTTTGTGGAGATTTACCTTTAATCTCTCCACTGGGACATATTAAAGGTACACTGTCAAGTTTTTGGCCACTAGTAGCGCTATAAAGCAGTGGTCCAAGCAACCCTTAATGATCTGCAAGTGAATTAGTAAAATATCATGTAATTAAAACAGTTTTTCATTGTTGTGTGCATAACCCTGACTGGACAAGATGTGTTGTAATTTGCAAAGACAGTGCAACTTGCGCGTGTGCTCATAGTTGCACCATCAATTACAGCAACACACTGTTGCATTCACAGAGAACAATTGGTGAAAAAAACAACAGTGAAAAAATGTGCCAGTGTATAAAAACAGTACTGGACAAAGCAGTCAAAATAGTTAATGCTATCAAAAGCAAACCACTAAAAACATATTTTTAAAGCTATGTGTGAAGAAATGGAAATTGAACACACAAAACTTGTTGTCGCACGGGAAGCTCTTTACCCGTCCATTTGAACTGAGCGGTGAGGTGAAGTTATTTCTGCATTATGGTAATAGAATGTATGACAGAGTGCACGATTTCCAATGGCCAACAAATTGGTGTACCTTGCTTATGTTTTCAGCACTCTCAATACTTTGAACATAGCGCTTCAGGGGAAAGCCGTCAGCGTCTTTAATGCCCAAGACAGAAATAGAGCTGCATGCCTCAAGATGGAATTATGTTGTTTGCATGTCTCCATCACCAGTAATTTGACTGTTTTCAACTGTTGACAAATTTTCAGCTCACTGACGAAGAGGAGGTGGATGGCAACAATGTTGCAGCCTTCCAGAAGCATCTGCAAGGCCTTCACTCGCAATTGGGAAAATATTTTCCAGAATTAGATACAGGCTTTGAGTGGATCAAAAATCTATTTGGGACAAAACACACATCAAACTGTCAGCTCCAAGCTTCTACCAAGACAGGTTTACAACCTTGTGGACATGGCATCAGATGGGACTCTGAATACAACTTTCAGAAAGAAAGGTGTGACCGACTTTTGGGTCCACTCTCTCCTCCTACTGTTGTTTCAGAGTATTGTCCAGCTCATCCTGCTCTACTGTTCCACCTGTTTATTCAACATGCTTTCTGTCACAAACTGGGTCAAACTCATATGTGTAACCAACATTGCTGCAAAATTAATTGGTCTCCCCACACCCACACTCTCAGAGCTCAATATAAAGGCCATCACACGCATCACAACCACAATAGCGCATGCCAACACACTCAACCGCCGTCTCATCATTCTGCCCTGGACGCTGGTACAGTCTCTGAGGTGCAAAAAAGCAAAACCCTGGTGGCTGACTTTAAATACCTGGTTACTTTAAATACTGACTCTAAATACTTGGTCATTGGCTTGGTTTAATGTATCTGGAAAAAGGTGGGAGGTTTTATTTTAATTTATTGCTAAAGAACTTCGTGGAAACTGTGAAGCTTCTTTTAGTCAGGTACTCATACTGGGGTTGCTAGGGAGATACTTGGATACATAGTAACTAAAAAGCTATTGGAGTTTTGTAGCTTTAGATCTTTTGTAAAATACTCCCCATTAACAGCAGTGTTAGCGCAACAACCCTTCTTGATAGGACATTTTCACATATACAGTCAATTAAATCATTTTTGTGCCTTTTTTGAAGTCCTATAAGGGATCTATGTTGTGTTCTCCACATTACTGTCACCATCCATATACCAAAAGCCTGCTGGCGTTAAATCTCAAGTTACTTAGCAACAGATTGTGAGTCTGAAACATCCGCAACTGAAAACGGCAAAGACTAAACTTTCTATATTAACAACCCCTAACTTAACTAACTGATATCTCACCCCACAAGAGGAACAGAGAACAGACCATTCATTCATCCATCCATCCCCCTGTCACCCTTTCATTCTTCCACTCTTAGAAACAATAGGCTGTTGTTGATGTGGATTCAGGAAGCCTGTTAATTCTAATAAAGTTTAACAGGCCTGTTTCAGTCCCACAAGACCCTGAACACACGGGACACAGCAGAGCAACTCTGAATTTCATTTTCTGAAACTCCGATGACCTAATTATATCCAGTTTAATCAGCCCTCAGTCCTCCTCTGTGTGGTTTTCATTACAGAAATGTGGAAAGATGATTGACAGTGATGACTTTAAGATCTGTGAGTGTAAAGTGTGACTCAGAAGAATTACTTAATTACGTACTGATTGCTTTATTTGTCCCACATAGATACTGTCACAGATGGAAAGAATTTGACTTTAAGAACAAAATAAAAATGTTCAACACAATTAAAAGTAAATCATGTACGCACACACACAGGGATGGGAACATGTACAACACACACACACACACACACACACACACACACACACACACACACACACACACACACAGTCGTGTCTGCCTATCTTTGTGGGGACCAGTCATTGACATAATGCATTCCCTAGCCCCTTACCCTAACCTTAACCATCAAACCTAAATGCCTAACCCTCACCCTCACCCTAACCCTAACCATAACCTAACTCTAACCCTACTCCTAAAACCAAGTCTTAGTCCTCAAAAAGCCCTTTAACGTTATGGGGACCAGCATTTTGGTCCCCATAAGTATACTGTTTTCACAATTTTTGGTCCCCACAAATGTAGCTATACCTAGACCACACACACACACACACACACACACACACACACACACATGTATCACCGTGGTAACAGATCCATCACTGACCCCAACCTAGGGTATGACAGAAGCATAGACAGTATGGGAAATGGACAATGTGACCCTGTTGATTTCCACAGAGACCAGTGAAGGCTATTAGGAGCACTTTTCCAGTGATGGCTGAGCGTTGCCGCGCAGCCTCCAACTGAGCTTGAAGACACAGATGTGACATGAGCAACCTGTCTGAAAGTTGTAAGTCTTCTGGTAGCTGTGCCACGAGAAATCTCAATCATTCCCCATCTTGCAGAGATGGAGAGCGTAAGTATCTGTAAGGAGACAACAGAGACACAGGCTAATTATTGCTAACTAAAATGCTAGTTAACATCAGTAATTAAACCTAAACAGCTGATGAAAGTCGAAACTGCCTGAGAGCTTACCCTGTACTGTTCGGTAATTCCTCTACTATGCGACAGTAAGTTATGACACAATTGTTAGCCTATTTTTACAAAAACGCTGTGGAACCATAACGTGAGATACAAGGTTATGGAGCCTTTTATACATTGTTGTGTTTCTAAAAAAAATAAACGGTGTACAAATAGAGTCTTTAAACGCTTCAGATGTAAAGTTATTTGTTGTCAACGTGTTGTCAAAATGAATGGCAGTCAATGGAATGCTATTGGCGGGTGAGTGCTAGGTAGCATCAAAATGGCGTCATAGGAGCTACGCTTAGTGGAGGGTTACTTACCCCACTGGACAGAAGCCGTCCAGTCACGACAATTATTAGTTATGGTTGCCATGGTACCAACATGTAATGAGGAGCAAACAGAGAAGAGTTGGTAATGTACACATATACATGTCATCAGCCCACTTCATGTATGAGCTCCTGTACACGCCTGCTTGATTATAACTATGTAAACACTGCTCAGTTTGTCACACGGTATTTTCAGTCAAGAGGTCTGTTGGGTTTTTGTCTGCAGGTTGTGTTTATTCTCTTACCTACTTTAAATCTTTTCCTTCTGTTGTACCGTTCCCACTCTTCGTTGTTGGGTGGACAAAAGAAGGCGTTAATGAAAGATAAATGATAAAGAGTGTTGAATTACTCTAAGGCGGAAGATATTCACTATTTGTCTTCAGCTTTCAGTAGTAATGGGACTTAGACATGTAACTCTCACGTAAAACTGGAGACGAGCACAGAGGTTTAGACCCTAGACTTGACTTCAGACTTAATTGTCCTCATAGGAAAATTCTTTGTCACAACACTGTGTGTTATGGACAACACGCTTACAGAAAAACAGAAGTACAGACATAACAGAATGACACACAAAAAAATAACACAGACAAGTTGGCACTGACGTGTTTAATCTGGGTGTTGTTTTCTTTCTTTCAGCAAGGTCTCCAAAACAACATAAACATTGAAGTGACAAAGTCTTGTTGCTGTGGTAATTATGAGAGGTGCAACAGAGTCTGTGTGGGCAGCAGGTGTGTGTGTGTGTGTGGGGGGGGGAGTTCAAACCAACATACCCTTTCCAGCCAACAGTCAACTTGTTCCCTTACCTTAACCACATGTTTATTATTGTCACCATGATGGCGGCGGCCCCTAAACCTTAAAGGACAATTCCAGCGCAAAATCAACCTAGGGGTTAATAACACATGTGTACCGAGTCGACCGTTTTGTGGGACATGTTTTCTTGCTAATCTAATGTGTCTGTAGTGTGAAACCAGCTAGCGCGAACAGTTTATTAAACAGATAGTTCATAGACAATGTATTGAAACAGATTCACAGTGGTGTAGAATCTGGTTGGTTTGTTTGTTTTATTTGTCTTTATGTGATGTTTAATGGATTATGAATACAAACTATCCATCAGTTACTTTAACAGGTGGCATTACTGTAGGTGACATGAGCCATTGTACTGTGCTGTGGGGTGCTGTGAGGTGGAGGTGATGACTTGGCTTGACTTGGTTTGCCTTAATTAGTCATCACATTTATTATTTTACAAAAGTTTGTTTTCATTGAGTCACTGGCTAGTCTTTCCACCTCTGATTGAAAGGATTTTTCACAGCTCAAGAATCACTGAAATTACATTGATAGTGAAATACAGAAAGCACAGTTAAACTGACTCATCGGAATAGGTTGTACATGATGAGGTAGTGAACCACCCGTCGGGATCTGGCTCGTAGTGGTTGTGGGCTGTTACAAGATTACTGTGATCACTGCCCTGATTAGCTGCGACATCTATCACTGAGTGTTTAGACGGGACAAACGGCTTTGATGATGGACATGAGTTGACTCCCCGGTGCAGGTGCTGAAGGGATGGGAACATGTACTATACACATACACACACACACACACACACACACACACACACTACTATTACTACACAGTATTATTCCGTGAATCCTAGAACACTATTACACAAAGTTGTAATCAGTGAAATATTTAATTCTTGCAATGTTCCAAATGATAAACAGTATTCGTACTGCCAATAGTGTGGTAGATTTTCCCTCTGACTTTTTGTTGATGAAGTTTGAGTTTGTGTAGGTGTTGCTGTCTATCAGTCATGGTGGCTCTCAACACCCAGCATGCAATGTGTATTTCTCACATGGCTCTTAAGGCTTATCACAACCTCCTCCCATTTATTGTGATGTATTCCTTCTCTTCTTGCTTTGATTGACAAGTTGTTTAATGGGTCTATATTTTTTAATATTGTGGTTTGCATGCATGTTTATGTATGAGAGAAAATGAATGTCAGTTTTTGTTAAGTGTATCTCTATTTAGGACTATTGCCTCAATCTGTTGGCTAATAAAAAGGTTTTCAGATATGACATTTATTTTAAATGAAAATGTTAAGGATGATTATTTCAGGAGAGTGTCTGCATGTCTCTGTATATAGCAGTAAACTCTGTGGACTCAGCAGCAGCAGCAGGTGGAGATCTGTGTGTCTGCAGCCATTTGGAGCTGAGGTCTCTAGAGCTTTAGAATGATGGCTCCACTCAATCTGGGACTAATCATTTTCTGTGATTTGGGAATATTGTGTCATAGATATTACACTCTGTCTTTATTAATTAATCAAGGACCATGTAGTGTGTGTGCGTGTGTGTGCGTGTGCGTGTGTGTGTGCGTGTGAGTATGTGCATGTGTCTTTGCTATTCTGTCTGAGAGACATGGAAGTTGTTTGATCTTGATATGTGCAAGGTGTTGGATTTTTTACAGTTTGTTTTTGTTTTGTCCCCTTCATATGTCTTCCCCTCTCTCTGTCTCTCTCTCTCTCTCTCCGTCTGTCTCTCTCTTTCTTTTTCTCCGCCCCCCCATCTTTCTCTCTCTCCTGTCCTTTATATCTGTCTCTTTGTGTCTTTCTCTGTTAATTGTTTCCAGAGTGTTTGTTTGGAAATTTGTTGAGTTCTCCATCACACGCAACCAAGATCTCAGCCAAGGCATTCCCCTTTGCACACACACACACACACACACACACACACACACACAAACAAACACACACACAAAATACCACATTAAATCCTTCAATTCCACCCATATGATGTCTCCACTGTATCACCGTACAGTGTGTGTGTTTATGGCTTTGTACGTGCATGTTGCTGCATGTCTGTTTGCATTAGGGAGCGTTCACACTAGCAAAAGGGGATACAACAATTTTCCACAAGGTTGTGCAGCGGTGGGAGTGTCACTTAAACGGCCCTTTTGTGACATCCTGTTGTGTTCTTTAACCCCCCCCAATGTTGCACAAGTAGACTTTATATTTCAGAACTACTGTTTTCTGTCAGATCATTTATAGATCTCTACATTTCCAACTGGACTTGAAGGCAGCTTCATATCACGGAGAAAGAGCTAAAGAATAGAGACGGAACGACTGTGCTTTATTGTTGCAGGAAACAGTCAGCTGTTACATAAACTCCTGGGAAGTTCAGTGCTTGTGCTTTTTACCCTCATAGTGTTTTAAAACTTTCTTGTGGCCTGGCAATGATAGAGGCAGTGATGTTTCCTGTGTAGGACTACTGTACCCTACGGAACTCTCAAACCGTCTCAAAACAGAAGGCCAAGTCTGATCGCCAGTTACATGATTGGCCACCGCAGAGTGACGTTGGGTTGCATTTCTAAAAGAAGAATCGGTCTCAAATTTTTCACCCACCACCGCAGCCTAAACGCACTACCCCCGTTCAAAATGAATGGGCCGACTTACATTTTTGGCGTACCATCTGGTGGCTGCTGCAGTCAATGTGAATATGGTCTTACACATGTATATGAAGGGGGATATTATGAATCCTAATTCAGAATGTATATAATTAGACAGGAATTTATTTGGTACCCCCCAAACACACATACACACACACACAAACACTCGAGTTGCTGATGTTTGTATTTGCATTGTCATGGCGATGCCACTTGCTCTTGGTGTCTCTCCAACAGCAGTGAGAAAAGTGAGAACACCACCCTTCCCATTCCTCTTCTCAAACTGTTGGCCATGTATTTCTCTCTTTATTATACCTTTATCCCACTTTATCTCCTCCTTGTTCATTCTGCCTCACTTTCTTTGACTCTCAGGATCATCTCTCTCTCCCTGTCATCCTCCCGTAACCACACAGAGAAAACAATATTAGGATTTCTTTCATTTACATTCCTTACCAACTGTGCGCTTCTTTTCCTTCTCTCATCGTGTTTCACTGAGGCAATAGGCCAATAGGTCACGTCATATACTCTGGGACGGGAACTCAATTTCCCATCATCCACTTCACGCTGAGCTGAACCTGTACTCACGCTGTGGTGGGATAAAAGTCCTGGAGCAAGAGATGAGATCTGACAGATGAGAAAAGAAACTGGTTAAGACATATGGATGTGGCAAGAGATATGAAGAGGGATGCAAGGAAGGGAGGCAGAGTGAGAGAGGGAGACAGAGAGGTTGAAGGGCAGGGAGGGAGGAGTGCTAGTTAAGGGAGAAACTGTAAGGTGCTTTCCCAATTCTAGTCTTGAATTCATTGTTTGAAAACCATGTGGTCTGAATTTGTTTTGAGGAGAAAAAAGGACAAGATCACACAGTAGTGCTTCATGCAGACACACACACTGGCTCGCACACACACACCGTACTCATGGCAGTCTATGAAGTCACGTTGCACTTCTAGTGGGAATAGACTAAATGCGGCAAAAAATCCAAAGCAGTGATGTGAACGAAAAGGGCAATTTTTTTAATTTGATGTTTCAACAAAGCTTGTGTCAACTCTATATATAACAATGTAAAACACAAATCAAATCATGTGTCAAAAAAGTGAACCTAAAGTGCTTTCAATGAAACAATCAATCAGACATTTCCTTTAATGAGGTAGTAAGGTAAAGCCCTCTGATAGGCGGAGACATGGTTGTTTGGAAAGCCAAGTGGTTAATGGGGCTTTTCCCACATCTTTCATCCCCCCCTTCCTCATCTGTTTTCAATTGAGAAATACGGATTGCCTCGTTTCTTCTGTTTGTCTCACTTCATCTCTCTCTTTTTCTTTGTTTTACTCTTCTACCTAATTTTTGCTGTATTCATTATGTTCTTGTTTGTCAAGGTTAAATAAGAAGGGAAAATCCAGAAATTTTGGAACTCATTATGAAAAAAATGTGTATCCACTGAGATTTCATTCAAAAACACAAAAGCACACACTCCCTTGCTCTGTCATATAAATGTTCTATTGTACCCAAATGTTCATTATTTATTATATGGGAGGAACCCAATGTTCTTAATTCTTTGTTTGAACACACCATACTAAAATAATGGCTTTAAATAGACAGTTCCACCCTCAAAATTAAAACTTTTTCCCATTACTTGTAGTGCTATTTATCAAACTAGATTGTTTTAGTGTGAGTTGCCCAGTGTTGGAGATGTCAGCCATGGAGATGTCAGCCTTCTCTCTAACATAATGGAACTAGATGGCACTCAGCGCGTGGTGCTCAAAGCGCCAAAAAAATACATAAACAAATTCACAAGCAATGTCTCTTTCCAAAAATTATGAACCGATTACTCAAGATAATCCACAGATCTGGTTATAAGCAATTTCACGTAGGAACTACTTTCTTTCTATCAAACATAAATGGTGTCCTCCTCAGCTAAGCTGCAGCGCCACCTAGCTCAGGTATGCTGGCAGTATCGGCAATCTACAGTTCCAGCTCATAAGCGGACAAGTTTCTTCAAAATGTGCTGCCTTCTGTGCAGTGTTATAGTTGGCAGGTATAGTTTGATAGAAAGAACATAGTTCCTACATGAAACTACTCACAAGCATGGAGCAGCTTTCAGCGGAACAATGGAGGAAACAAACTGCTCTGTGAGCAAGGAGCAGAAATTCTCACCACTCCACTCTGCTTACATGCTCAGCAGGGCAAATAAGAAGATATATTTTAGAGAAAGGGATACTTTGCTGATTTAAATCTAGCTCTGTGTCATGGAAGTGTTGGCAGTGTGTTGTTGTGGTGGCCGCTGTGCACTGGCGCCACGGAGGGAAGCCACACACCATTCATCCAAACACACTGCCCACATCAAATTGACACAGAGCTGAATTTAAATCAGCAAAGTATTCCTTTATGATGGTTAAGGTTAGCTGTCCATCTGTGTGTGTGTGTGTGTGTGTGTGTGTGTGTGTGTGTGTGTGTGTGT
>NC_045734.1:14060756-14063853 GCF_008692095.1 Etheostoma spectabile
GTGTGTGTGTGTGTGTGTGTGTGTGTGTGTGTGTGTGTGTGTGTGTGGGAGTGTCTGTGTGTGTGTCTGTCTGTGTGTCTGTCTGCTGCATAATCTCCATCTCTCAAAAAGTACAAAGTGAGTCTATTGTGCAAGTAACGCTGTTTATCCTCTTAGTAAAACCTAAATGGATTTCTGCTTTTTTCTTTTATTCAAGACAGTCTCATCTCTGGAGTTACCATGAGACTAAAGGTAAAGCTCAAAGAACCTCCTGTAATTCTGTGGGTGATATTTGGAAATCGCATCAAGCTCAAGTCTGAGGATGACTCATTATAAGAGCACGAGTCTAAATCCCTCGAGGAGCTATAAGCCAAGAAGAGGAGGTGAAAACTTGAAAATACTTTTTTTCAAGTGTTGTAGTATTGTGGATAAACAAAGATGAAAGATTTTGGTGAAAGATGGGGCTTTCTCAAGGGTCTTTGGAGGACACCATCTTTTATTTTAACCTGTTATCAAAGTTCACAAATAGGAACATTGGACACTAGGAGGCACGGTTTTGTAAAAAATTGATCTGCATACCTTAAATAGCTTGTAATCCATCGTGTTGAACAATACCTCATTGACATTTGAAAGAGGCACACATGGCTTTTGTTGTGGTCTTCTGTGTGTGCGTGTGTGCGTGTGTGTGTATGTGGCGTGGCGGAGCCTCCAAGCTGTGAATATTCATAGGCAGCTATAAGTGGTTATGAATGTGTTGAAAGTGATTTTCAATGGCCACATTATGAATCATGCCCAGAAAAGGAGCTCATTCAGAAGCATCTGTTGCCTGATCTTGTTGCTGCCAAATGTGTGTGTGAGAGAGTTTGTGTGTTCTTCTATATATTGTGTTCATTGTGGCAAAGCACGGGGAGTGTTCTGTGTAAGTAGATGTGTGCCAAGAGGGGCCCAAAACCCTGTAGGGTCTACAGTGTAGACCCTTATCTGTGCTTAGTTTGTGTGTGTGTGTCTGTGTGTGTGTGTGTGTGTGTGTGTGTTTGTGTGTGTGTGTGTGTGTGAGTGAGTGAGTGATTTAGTGAGTGAGTGTGTGACTTTCTGCATTGCAGAGGTTTGAACCAAATGGGAATTTTTGATTTAGTGAAATTGTCCTTTCTATTCCCATGAAGTGTGTCTGTCTGTGTGTGTGTGTGTGTTTTTCCATGCATCAAAAGCAGGATATGAAAGGTGAATGTCAGTCTTTGATGTAAAGCTTCCCACTGTTTAACTTCAGCTTCAACAACATCTTAACTCACACAGACACACACACAGCACACCACACACACACACACACACACACACACACACAGCAGCAGCAGCACAGCCAGTGTTTCATATTAAAGACGAATTTAAAGTGTCAAGACAGAAGAGGCAAAGGAGAGTTCGAGAAAAAAAAGACTAATTTAGATCGATGGTGGTGCAGCGGTCATTATCCTGCTCACCTGTTTATCTCACTACAGGTGTCTGCATTTGTGTGTGCTTATTTGTTTATGTTTCGGTTTAGTTGCAGGGGCAGTTGTGTTACTTGAGTGTGGGTGTGCATGTGATCATTTACATGATCACACAGTGAATTTGGCAACAGACCACTGGCCTACCATCTGCTACTAACAGAGCATGCGGAGAGAGTGCGTGCACACACGCACACACACCTGTCAATCTATTCTGTTTTGTGTGCGCTGTGCTTCGATACGCCACACTGACTTGTTGGATTAATTGTGTGATTTATTCAGTTGGTTCCTGATTTGGGGTGAGGCAGCCTTTTAGCAAAAGGGTGGAAACCATCATTAAATCTGACATCACCCCCTAGACACACACACACACACACACACACACAATCTTTCTGTCCGTGCAGCTGTTGCATAGCATAACACTGAAAATAAAGGATCTTTTGCATGTTCTGTTCCTTGAACTTTTGATTATTGCTTCATGATGTGTACAGAGAATTGTGTGTTTGTTGTGTGTTTTTGTGTGTGGGTGTGTCCTCAAAGCAAAGGTGTCATAATAGCCCCCTGCTGTTCAGACCTCAATTAACCCCCTGCAACTGCACAGCAGAGAGACAGCGGAGGGAGGAGGGCAGAGGCAGGGAAGGATGAAAGAGGTGATTGGATGATGGTGGCAGAGGAGTGATAGAGAGATTGAGAAAAGTGGATTTTGTGACTGGTAAATGTCCCACTCTTTAAGGAGTCGTATTCTTTTGATCTGCTCTTTCATCTATCCATCTACCCCCTCACCCCCCTGTCAGTCGGAGAGGCGCCTGGGGGCAGATGGAGAAACTGAATTCAGGAGTGGGACTTGGACAATGGCGGGTTGAGCCAGCTTTACAAACCCCAAACGTGGAAGTCGAGTGGAAGGCCTGTAAAAGCAGCCACTAGCCCCAAGGCTTGCTAAAATACCTACCATTCACACACACACATACAGTACATTTACAGAGAGAGAAGGAGAGAGAGGGCAAAGGAGCTCTTTTTGCTTTAAATTGATAATAGTAATAATAGCTATCAAAGCAAGGAAAAGTAGCTCCGGACAATCTGAGAAAATCTGGCCCATAGCCCGTGGCTTGAGTGTGAATGTGACCCCACAGATGGCAGTGACATAGATTTAGTTAGTGAGGAAAGTGACTGCAAGCGGCCGTAAGCAAGAATCAACACATTCTGTGCCAGTTAAAGCTGCTAGAGTGTCCATTTGCGGACTTGACAGCCTTATCCTATTTCAACTTTGCTCAGAGTCTTTGTTCGATCTGTCCTTCCTCATAAAGTTGATAGAGGGAGAGTAATGAACTTTTATCCCATTAGCTTCCCCTGGCATCATTCTCCTGCCCCCTCAGCAGTCATGCCAATAAAACATATTTGAGCTGAGGACAGCAAACACCAGAGGAGGCTGGGACACACACACACACACAGTATATATTGTATATTTGTGATTACGACCACACATGCTCAGCTGCACATCGAGACACAAGGATCAAACTTTCAAACTTCAAAATCAATTTACAGGCATGTTGGTTACAAACACATACAGGCATTTGGGAATTGAATAAATGCATAAACACACACACACAGACACACACACAGACACACACACACACACA
>NC_045734.1:14063863-14068632 GCF_008692095.1 Etheostoma spectabile
CACACACACACACACAGACACACACACACACACACACAAACACCAAGGGGAGACGAGGGTCAGACAGGACTGATTGTCTCTTCCAGTCGCTCCAGAGAACATATTGATTTTTCCCACACTCCTCTTTCTACACACCTCCCTCTCACTCTCTTGCCTCCTCTATTTCGTTCTCCATTCCCTCCAAAGGAACCTTCATATTTTTCTTTCCCTCCTCTCTCTGCCCTGTTGTCCTATCCGCAAACCACACTTTTTCTTCCCAAACTCCTTTTCTGTCACTCCTTCCACTTTCTCTCTAGCCATCCCATTCTGTCTCAGTTTTGTGGTGTGTTGTTTTTAGCCTCTTGCTATCTACTCCCCTCAATGTTGAATGGGCTGACCTTCGCCTTTATGATAACTGACTTTGATTTCTGTATAACAATATAGCAAAAAAAACAAATCTCCGTGGTGCTATGGATACATACACCACAGCAAGGACAATGTATTTGCTGCGCTTCAAAGGTGTTTGAAACCTCAAATGATTTACTCATTCTCCTTATACTCCACTCTCACAGGATGCAGGACTCCACGCATCATTCCTTGCATCTGACACAAAACAGCTCCCTCCTATAAAGCCCCATCTGCGACAAGATGCCTGCCCTTGTCAGAGAATCATATACTGTGTCAGTATTTAAGACCCTATTCTTCAGCGTAGCTTATAGCCTACTATAACTCATTCAGTTGCTTTTTTTGCTTTAGTACTCTCGCATCAAGCTGAGAGCTTATTTTATTGTGTTTGTGACATGCATCACTCTTTCTTCTCTAGCTATTGTTTTAATTTTTTTTCCATTCTTTGGCAGTTTGGGTGGAAAATTCTTTGCATGAACAAATCCTCTGACAAATTTCTAGATCATGCAGAGTATGATAAACAGATGACGTTTCTGCAGCATGGACGCTGTTGCTAAAGTGTTTGTGCATGTGAATGTTTGAGAGAGTGCGCAAGGCACAATGTTTTATGGCGCAAGTTATTAACTCCATGTGGCTTTTTCTCTTATTCAGCATGTGATTATTCAGTGTTTTTAAAATTTATTTTCTGTGATTTAGCTCAGCAATGAAGAGACAAGAACTTCTTTAGCTATGTTTTATTCTGTCTGCTTTACTTTACTGCTTTGCTCACTGTCACCTAGGCTACATCTTTCCTAATTTGGCGAGACAAGGGATATGTGGGATATATTCTATTTCCCTCCTAATCACAATTTGGGTTCAGCAATGGGTTCGGACAGATGTTTAATCTGTTGTCACAACAATGCTCCTCAACAAGCCAGCTTTGCACAACGCACAATTAGCTTCACACAAATGTTTATCATGTACTTACAGTCTATTTTAGGATAATGGCGGTTACATGGAACATGGAAAAGCCACAGTCAGAATGGCTGAGCTTAAACACACAAACACCGAGAGATAATTGAGTAAAAGGATTAGAATGGCTTAGACTCTATTGTTGAGCCATGCAGGGAAATATGCAAGACTATCATGTCTGGTATCATGTCTGGTAGACACACAAGCTTCCTTCTAGACACTTTAACCTCATTGTTTTTAAAAAAACAACAACACATTTTTAACATTAAATTGTGTTTTCTGTTGTAAGGAGGTACTGACAGTGTACAGTAAACAAGGTACATGAATGTTTTTCAGTTATAGAAAAACAGAGAAATTGGGGTAAATGCAAATTGAGCATATTTTAGGGGTGGTTGTAGCTCAGGTAGTAAAGGAGGTTGGCCCTTAAGGGTTATCTGTGGAGTTTTCAACCGCTACCCAACAGTGTGCCGACAAAGGCAGGGAAGAAGAAGAATGGAAGCAAAGGGAATGTGGATGTAAACATTGTAGGATTAAAATTTTTTGAAAAGTAATAAATACAAACAGAAGCTTTGTAGGGAAAGCGTATTTGGCAAAAAGATCTGCCAGATGACTGCATGTGATGATTATACACCGGAATACACCAGAATCCCTAACAAATGAATTGAACAACTAGATTACTTTTTTTTAATCAAATCTTTTACCATTTGTCAATATTCAAATAATGACTGATAAATGCTGCGTTTTTGGTAAGAAAAAAACTCTGTCTCTTTGTCTTCCTTTCAGATGAGAATCCATGCACACCTAACCAGATACACCTTTCTCCAGCAGCAGTGGAAGGTGAGTTCAACATGCCAGTCCTTCATGAGTGTCCTATTCACCTCCTCAGCATCTCCTTGGGCCTCGGTGTCTGGGTGTCTGAGACACACAACGGCCATTCCCATCACAACAAAGGTAACCAGCCACTCACACACCTTAGGGCCTCAATCCAGTTTCAATACACCTCATGGATCAGCAAGGAACTGACAGCTGGGAGTGAATGGAAATCGAGACAGGAGGAGGAGTTTTGTTTTTTTAATGTTGCTATTTTATGTGTTTTGGTGTGGCACTCTGTTTATCCCTTTGTGTTTGTGTGTGTGTGTGTGTGTGTGTGTGTGTGTGTGTGTGTGTGTGTGTGGTGTGTGTGTGTGTGTGTGTGTGTGTGTGTGTGTGTCTGAGTGCAGCTGTGTAACCAACGCCTGTGTTGACAGTGCAGTCCAAACACAAACATCATTGGTTTTTAATGATGTTATATCGGGCAAAACCCACACACAGACACAACAGACACACCCAGACCACACTACCACACACAGACACACACACACACACACACACACACACACACACACACACACACACACACACAATCCACTGCAGATTTGATTAATGTGGTTAATTATTTCATAGATGTAATACACTGTTTAAAATGCTGTCTGTATGTCTGTGTGTCTGTTTGTCTGATGTGTGAACTTGTGTCTGTGCATAAATAAATATTTGCAAGTGTGCGTGTTGGTGTGTGTTTGACAGTAGGACGAGCTATGAGCAGCATATGTCTCAGTAGCAGCTGTCCAGAGGCCAGGTGGCTAAACTGACCTCAGCAGACACACACACACGCACACACGAACGCACGCATGCACGTACACGTACACACACACACACACACACACACGTGTGCACAGAAACACACATACACACACACAACTTCAGCTTTACTGCACGGCTATAAACCAAAGATAACACAAACAGCTCCTAAATCAACAGGCTAGATTGAGCAGCACCAACATCACAGCCGTCAGACAGATTCACTTCTCATTAGCAGCTCTGCCGTGCACCCAACCTTCCACAGCTAGAATCAATGGGATAATGTATGTTGTTTCTCAAACTGGAATTTAAGACACATGAATGATGCTTTAAAATGCGACTTCATAATTACTGCATCCTTCCACCTGTTTTGTTCAAGGATTTAGTTTGTGGTGTGCAGCAATGCTTGGTCTTTTGTGAATGTCAATTGGCGGAAGTCTTCATTTATATGTTATTGTTGTGGGAATTTAGTCCAATGTGGGATGGGCTCTTTCAATTGACATAAATTAAATTAAAAAAACATTCCATTCATTCGTTGTTTGAACAATCAACAAAGACTCCCCAGTCTGAAATTACACTGCTCACCTGCTCACTGGTCCAGACACCTGTTGTTACCTGTTGTGAGTTGATTTATTCCTTTAAAAGTTATCTTTAACACAAATTGTGAGCTTAACAGGGCCGAACCACTGAAGTGGGTAAACACCTTTATAGGTCATTATGTGTTGACTTAACACTTAAATGTGATAAAATTCACATATTTATACATATACATTGCTAAGGTGGAGTGTGGTAACTAAACTACACTGAAAAGATAGTGCTGTGGTTAAAGATGTGCTCCTTACTCTGCTTCTGAGAAATGTAAATCAAGTTTGTCAAGTTGCACTTGTCTTGATTGACAATGTCCTCTAACTTTCTGAGCTCTGAAAATAATGGATCATTGTTCATGTTACCTGGAGGGTTGATGACATTTTTTACTTCATGAGAAAAACTGACATGTACCGACTGTGACCATGTGACACTAGACACTGTGTGATGTGTTATAAAGATTTACTGTGAATAGTCACCAGACACTTTGGCATATTTTCCATCATCCAAAACAAACATTATTAAACAGACCTGTGTCTATATACTACTGTCCATGGGGTCACATGTAATGAATGACCTTTTAACACGCACACATCCTCCCACCAAATGGAGGGCTCTAAATTTCATAGTGTAGCCCCTGTTACCATTGTGAATTTGTGATTTTTATTTCCTCTTGGTTACTCTGCAACATGTCAAGACTTGAAATACAAATATTACGGTCAAAGGTACCCTGAAAATGACATATTTTTAAAGTTCTTTGTCTGCACTGCCCTCAGCAAGATTGAAACAGTCTTGTAGCATGACCTGGGCTGTAGCTGTGATCTGAGGCAATCGCTATTGTGTATGTATGTTTTATGTGTGTTAAGGAGGGCAGGTCAGGTTAGGCTGCTTCCAAACAGACGGTGTGCCCTGAAGCCTCATTGCATTGCAGAAATAGGGGGTCACCCTCCATCTCCTCCCCTTTGCTTCTTCTCTTTCTCTCTTCCTTCACTACAGCCAAGAATCACTGCCATCATTGACCAGCCTCTGCCCTCCAGTCTGCTGTCTCCTCCCCTTTGTTCAGCAATATTACAATTCTTTCCTGTCTCTCACCCCCCACCCTCCAAAAAACACTGTCTGAGTAGACTGTATGTGTGATTGTGGGAGTGTGTGTTTGTATGAGGGACAGGATGGGGAATTTGAGGGGAGCACGGTATGACACACACACACACACACAAACACACACACACACA
>NC_045734.1:14068642-14069100 GCF_008692095.1 Etheostoma spectabile
CACACACACCCACACACCCACACACACACACAGACATCAGCAATACAACCACACACAGCTGTTTTTATTCTATCTTAGGAGCCAGAGACAGATCAAGAGGAAGAGCGAGGAAGACCAGCTTTTATCCCAGAGCTGTCATCTTCTTGAGATGATACGTCACTGATCCCTAATGAAGAATCACCAGCATTTCTGAAATGTAATCCACTAATGTAATTCCAATAAAGGCTGGCATTTAGTAGATTACTTTAGTAGGCTACCTAAGTAAGTCACTGTAAATCTTATCAAAGTTGCACAACACAAATTTTAAACATCCATCCATCTTCGTCCGCTCCCTAGGGAGGCGCCCAGGAGGCATCCTTACCAGATGCCCAAACCTCAACTGGCTCCTTTCGACGTGAAGGAGCAGCAGCTCTACTCCGAGCTCCTCGCGGATGAGCTTCTCACCCTATCTCTAAGGG
>NC_045734.1:14069110-14069789 GCF_008692095.1 Etheostoma spectabile
CCACCCTCCTGTGGAAACCCATTTTGTACCTTGGATCTCGTTCTCTAGGTCATGACCCAGCCTTCATGAACAGAGTTGAAGGTAGGAATGAAAACTGACCGGTAGATCGAGAGCTTCGCCTTCTGGCCCAGCTCTCTTTTTGACGGTGCAATAAATCTAACGTGATACCGCCCCCACTGTGCCGATTCTCCAACCCATCTCCCACTCCATTGTCCCCTCACTTGCGAACAAGACCCCAAGGTATTTAAACTCCTTCACTTGGGGTAAGGACTCATTCCCTACCTGGAGAAGACACTCCATCAGTATCCTGTTGAGAACCATGGCCTCAGATTTAGAGGTGCTGATCCTCATCCCAGCCGCTTCACACTCGGCTGTGAACCGATCCAGTGAGTGCTGAAGGTCACAGGCCGAGGATGCCATCAGGACCACATCATCTGCAACAACCAGCGATGAGATACTGTGGAGTTGTTTAACTACCTCAGCGACTTCCACCAGGGAAACTGATGAAAATCTCCCATCATCCTCTTGCTCTGCCTCTACCATAGAGGGCGTGTTAGCTGGATATAAGAGTTCCTCAAAGTGTTGCTTCCACCGCCTTATTACCTCTTCAGTTTGTTATAAACAACCCCTGACTAATCATCATCCTCCCAATCCTGCCTCTCCATGTAACCCCCCCCCC
>NC_045734.1:14069799-14072065 GCF_008692095.1 Etheostoma spectabile
CCCGCAGGCATAGGGAGGCAACCCTATTGTCCACCGGGGTAAACTCCAACGTAGCGGCACTCATCAGGGGGCTTGTGAGTATCCCCACACCCATTCCGGCACCTCACACCATGGGCAACTCCGAAAAGGGAAAAGAGTCCAACCCGAACCAAGTCTGTGCGTTGTGGTAAGCCCCCGGGCTCCGTGGCAAACCCAGCCACCAGGTGCTCGCTGACAAACCCTCCATCTGGGCCTTGTTCTAGACGAGGGCCCCAGGCTTCTTCCGGGCAGGGTCATTCTATCTCTTCCTCGTTCACTCATAGGGTTTTTGAACCATTCTTTGTCTGGCCCCTCACCTGAGACCAGTTTGCCATGAGAGACCCTACCAGGAGCACAAAGCACCGGACAACACAGCCCTCAGGTTCACAGGGACACACAAACCTCTCCATCATGATAAGGTGATGGTTCCCGGAGAGGAATTTTGAACAGTCACCCTCAATAGCTGTTTATCATCATTTATGTCGTTCACTTTATGAATTCCACACCTTAGAGAGTTGAGCTGCACACCTGTGTGCCATTTTTAAACAATAGTAAAACTCTGGATTTGCAAATGTTACTATGAAGTTGATATCTATAATGTACCATTTGATAATTGAAAATGAAAACTCATCCTAATAATAATGATTAGACATAACTTGTGTTTTCATATGCAGTGCATGTGGTCCCAGTAACAAGTGTGGTGTCGGTTAATGTGTCTTTGTAAATACTGAAGGTAAAAGAGCAACAAATGAGTCTATACAGAACTTAATTCTTTGTTCAGCCCTGTGGAAATCTAAGAATAAGACGGGGTTTCCCCATTTTATCCACGTTAAGTTTTACAGAGAAGCTCTGTCGCCTTCCTGAGGCCAGATAAGTAAAGCATCAGGTGACCGGGACACTGCAGTGAGAATGAAAGTCCCCTTCCGAGGTCAAACTGTTGCTGTTTGACTGACGGCCAGTTGGAAACCTGCTACTACCTTGAGGGAAAACGCAGTACGTGAGTTTGTGTGTGCCCGTGTGTGTGTCGAGAGAGAGGGAGTGAGAGTTGACTAAACAGATGCAGAAGCAGTTGTGCTCTCTCTCTCTCTCTGTCTCTCTCTCTCTCTCTCTCTCTCTCTCTCTCTCTCTCCTCCTATCACACTCTCGGGAGAAGCGCTTTGACGCACCACGCAGAGCTGGATCATTGTACTGCGCGCTGGTTTTTAACGGGGCTTTTTCCTCCCTCACACTGTCTACACCCTTGTGACTGACCGGCCATTGACATACATGTTTGATCGGAATCAAAATCTCTCCACCTGCTGAGCTTTTTGGAAAAACCGAGCGCTGCCATTGACTCCTCTCTACGGACGCGTGTTGTGAATTAATAACCAAGACAGCCTCACCTGGAGTCTGTGTGTGTGTGTGCGTGTGTGTTCATATGCTCTAAAGTGTTTGTGAGTGTGTTTTTCTGGATCATATTAAGGAACGAGGTGTTTCACTGGCTTTGTTTCACACACACACATACACAGACGCACCACACACCGTGGGGATTTGGGCACCGCATGCCGGGGACATGTGGAAGTTTGCGCCGATGTAGCGCAGCAAGAGAGCCGGTCCACCGCCTCGTTGACCTCCTCTCTCACTGTCCAGGGGGACCAAATTCCTGGAGCACAGCCTTCACACATCGAAACACCTCTAAGAAGACCCAAATGTAAATTCAGAACGCGACATTACAGAAACACGTCTGAAAGGGGAGGACAGTGAAAACGAGGACGGCATATCCCGTAACGTGCAGAGTTTGGTGAATTGTTTCGGGGATTTCAGGGCTTTTATTTTTTTAACGCCCTTGCATTTTCTCAGTATTTTGTGGGTCTCATATTGGCCCCCACTTGCCGCGGTGATGGTGGGAGCTCTGAGCCCCGTTGGCCCTGGCCGCTCCCCGGTGACTGCGTTGGGACTGCTGGTGGCTGTTCTGGTATCTGTCCTGTCCGGCGGAGCGGACGGCCAGCCCTGCCCGGCCCAGTGCTCCTGCACCGGGACTACAGTGGACTGTCACGGCCAAGGGCTCCGCAGCGTGCCCAGGAACATACCCCGCAACACGGAGAGACTGTGAGTACCGAGTGGGAGAACGCTTTTCACAGAGTTTTGCTTTAATGCGCATACTGTTTTCCCAACCACTCACTTTCAACACACTTCACAGGAAAAATCCCTAGAATATGATTATATATATATATATATATATATATATATATATATATATATATATATA
>NC_045734.1:14072075-14078002 GCF_008692095.1 Etheostoma spectabile
CTTTGTGCGTCAGAGATGCTGAATAACAAGTGTGCGCTGACCTTATGGGCTACCACTTAGAGTATTTGTAATAAAGCTTCTTCTCCTGAAGGAGGTTTACAGAAATCGTATCACATTTTCTGGTAAACTATTTAATTGCCTACCCTAAAATATATCGCCACCAATGTTTTTATGATCATAAAGACTAATGTTCCTCAATTTGTTTTAATTAATAATATGATTGCCACACTTGTATGCCCAGTCCGTTTGAACTATGCTACATGCTGTAGAGGAGGGTTATAAGGAGGATTGTTTCCTTGTTTCCTTGGGGACCACATTTTAATAGCGCAAGGCTTTACATGTGAACTAACATCCAAAACTACATTGCAACATCTGTAAATGTTGCTAAATGTAATTTTTTGTAATGTGAACTTTAAAAACACTCTAGTTCCTATTGCTTGCATTTAATGTGAGGATTAGTCATTGCTGATCGCGGAGCTCAAGTTAGGGGCACTGCTGTGGTTGTGTCGGTGGTTTCGCACTGTTGCATTAGCACAGCCTCCGTAGACCACATCGGTTTGTGTGAAGACCAGCAAGTTAATCAAAAACGGATTTGGACAAGTGGCTTTGAGTTAAACAGGCCGTGTTTTATTAGTCAGAGACCCCTTGATAGAAATTGTAATTTGCCCAGTATAGTGCAGCAGCTCAATTTCTCTGACGCTCAAATGACAGTTCTGCATTGGCCACGGCACACCAAGTTTCAACAAAAAACCCTTCAGTAGCTCACCTACTTTGTCCTTGTTTTAATAACATATCATATCTCATGTAGGCTACTGATTGTCCCTTTACGCATTTCTCTGTCCAGGGATCTGAATGCAAACAACCTCACTAAAATCACCAAGGCGGATCTTGCAGGACTGAGGCATCTGCGAGTGTTGTAAGTGTCTTTTATCCATTCTCTTCTTTCTTCTCTCTCCTCCTTTGCAGTTGCAAAATAAAAACAAAAATACTCTCACGCACGGCTCTGACAAGCAGCACCTTGTAATTCCACCAACTTTCCCCTCCAAATACCACAACACACACATTCCACAGTTTCCAGTGCTGTTCAGCATCATTATAGCTCATCAGCAGCCCTGGAGCTGCCGCATGCAGCAATGCGTCTGGAAGCGCCGGCTTCATTGAGTCTGTATGTGTTTAAACAGAATAGCCATTGCACCTGTTAATGCTGTCGTGTTAATCTGCCAGGGGATGTGTCAGGAGGGGCTTATTTTAACCACCGGCCAAAGAGGGAAAGAGATAGCGGTCATTAGGTGTAACCGCGGAGGGAGGAATGCAGCTGGAAGGGAGGGAGGGTGGAAGGAAAGGGAAGGAATGAGTCAAGTAAGAACAGGTTTCTTACCTGGGATAAATCCAGGTTAAGAGTGGGACAGGGATAGCCTGCTTTGTGTGTGTGTGTGTGTGTGTGTGTGTGTGTGTGTGTATGTGTGTGTGTGTGTGTGTTTCTGGGTGTTTGTGTTTGTGTTTGTGTTTGTGTTTGTGTTTGTGCTATCTAGCTGCTTAAAGTGAATGGCAAGGAATACACATTGTTGGAATTCCTACAGAGATTAGATTATGTCTTAATTTTGTGTGTGTGGGTGTGTTTCCCGTGCGTTCATCATGTCTGCTCGCCAGCAGTCACACATATCCACAACCATTTGAATTTTAATTAGAGCTGCAACTATCCGTTTATCCAAAAACAATTTTTGTAGCCTACTTTTTTTGTAATATATGCAAGTCAGTGAAATGTATTTGGGGTTTGGCCTGTTGGTTAGTTAAAACAAACTTTTTAAAGACATCACTTTGAATGTTGTGAGTGGTGTTCAGGAGTTTTCTGTAATGAAAATAATTGTTAGTTTCAGCTCTAATTTTAATGTTCAAACTGCTTCTAGGTTTCTGTTTGTTACAAGTGTAGACCATACAGCTTTTACAAATGTATAGCTTGGTCATCACAGTGCTCCGGGGGCAGTTGTGCTAGTGGAAGTGAATGAGTCGTCACAGCTATGTGGTTAGATAGAGTAAATTGGATGATAGATGAGTTGCTGTCATACGGATGGACCAGTTTTAAAGTCAATTCTTTGGCTCCATCGACCCACCGCTGATTGTCTTCTCTCTCTATCTTTCTCTCTCTCGCTTTCTCTCTCTCTCTCTCTTACTCTTGCTGTTTCAACATTCTATCACTTTCCATCTCCACCAATCTATTTTCCTTCTTTTTCTTCACAACGCTGCCACCTATCTTCTCCATCTCTCCTTCCCTCTCCTCTTCAATGTCTTTGCTTCTCTCATGTCCTATCTCACTCTCCTTCACCTTCTCTTTTTCTCTTTACTCCTTCTTATCCATGGCCCCATCTAGCCATCTTTTTCCTTTTTGGTAACCTCTCGCAGTGTCATCGCGCAAATCACTCTGTCGCTTTATGTGTCTCTCTATCACTCTCTTTTTTTCTGTCCAGTGCTTTTTGTCTCACACTCTCCTGGCGTTTTTCTTTCAGGCAGTTAATGGAGAACAAAATCACCACAATCGAGAGAGGGGCCTTCCAGGACCTGAAGGAGCTGGAGAGACTGTAAGAGACTGCCATTTTATCCCTTAACACATTTTGTCAAAATTAAACATGTCAGGATGCTTATCTTTGAAAACATAAGCAGACACATGGAGGTGTCAAGGAAAAAAAAAAAGAGATGTTGGGTTGCCATGATCCACCAGAACAATTTCAATAACTTCAACCTCCTTATCTTCGATTCTACAAGTCTATGGAGCTCTTCTGGAAGGATGAACATCATTGTTCCTCGATTTGTTCCCTCATTCAGTGTTTTGATCATGTTGGTGGTGTTGTTTGTCACACCTTGTGGAAATCTTGGTCACAATCTGTGTCTGATGGTGCAATATCCATTTTGGAAGTCAGATTGTGCTGTGAATACCTGGCGAATCATAGAACTTTAGAAACATGTTATTAACTTGTGCCATCCATCTGCTGCTATCATGATTTGAAAATGCGGCAAATATTTTTTGCTTGGGACAGCCGGATAGTGCACAGGAAACTGAACCTAAACACGTCAGTCTTCTAAAAAGGTTAAGCTGGGTCGAGACCTGGTGGCTTCAAAGGTTATTACACAAGATTTAAATCATTTTTATGCTCATCAAACTATTCAGACAGTGTCCTTTAAAATACACAGCCAGAGGTTGTTATGGCGCTGGCCGGGAATCACTGGTATTCTGCCTCCAACCCTGAGGCAGTTATGGCATAATTAAGTCTTGGTAGTGTGTGAGAGAGTAAGACAGAGGGGGGATACAGACCCCTGACTGCTGATATGTCTATTGTGTCGACTGTCAACTTTGCTTGATGTGTGAGCTGTCCATTTCTGTGCGTGTTTGTGTGTTAAGTGGCCTGACTGCAATGACATGCTGGAATGCAGCAGACTGTGACAGAGTATGAGGAGGCTTAAAGACAAGCTTTTAATTAAAGACATAAAAAATCCTTGCTGCTTACATGAACGTTTACAAAAAGACATACCTGTATACACACAGATATATTTACCTGTACGCATACACAGACACAGTAAATGTGGCGCTAAATCAAATAAAGGTAGTTCTTTATTTTTTATGATAGCTGTTTTGGGTACATTCTTCAGGAGTTGTTTGGAAGAAAGGAATGAAGTATTACGATTCCCCGGTTGCTCTTGTCTTGGGTGTGTCATGCCTGGTCTTTCTCCACTATCTGCTGCACTGTGGCTGCTCTTTGTTGCCAGAGAGAGAAGCTCTGTGGATCGCTATAAGGAATCTGCTGGTGTTTTTCATGCAACCAGCACTGGGTCCTGTCCAGCTAAGCAAATCTGGGAATTCCTGCCCAGAGCTGCAGACAACAAGGGCAGTATTTAACTGTCTATAGTCCAATTTTAACAGTAAACTTTGAACGTGATTTCCCCTCTGTGCAAAGATATGGTATATGCTCTCATACATACATACAAAAACTGGCCACAACACACACATGCACATACATTGTAGACTAGTCCTTAAACAGCAGCAGATCAAAACTCACACATCTGCTGTCAAACTATTCATGCCGCTCTGATGGCAACAAACGCATTTGACAACAGCTAACTTTCTGACACAACATGGCTGTTTTCTGTTGTCCTCGCCAGGGTTTTCAACTGTAATTCAGCTTCTCTGGCGTGGCATGTTCACAAACACAAAGGTGGAGTCAGTCATCAATGCCCCCCCGCAGCCGCCAGACAATGGCACGTCTCCAGAGTCTGGAGTCTGGGGGCTCATTTCAAAGGCCTCCGTCCTCTGGGTGGCTGGAGGGGGGCCTGGTGGGCACCACTACCCAGAGAAGAGGGCCCTAAGCTGGGCTGACCGATCCATAGTGACTGCCCCCCACAGGGGGTGGAAAACGGTTCCCCTTCTCATTCCTTTTTTTGCGACCGGCCCTGCAGGGCTGGGCAGGGTGGGGTCAGGTGTGGGGCAGTAGCTGGAGGAGGGGTTAGTGGTCGAAGGAGGTGTCGAGGAGATAGGCATGTCACAACACACACATGCACATACACAAAAACATGCATGCTATGGATTCATACATGCATGCGCATTGACTTACGCAAGGCTGCTCTGTCAGTACTGGTTTAATCTTGATTCTCCAACCCCCCACCCCCTCCTTACACCCACTCACGCCTTCATTCAGTCTTTAACCTCTCTTCATGTTTTTCTTCCATACCCACCCGTCTTGTTCTCTCTCTATTGTCCTGTGCTTATAGGAATGTCATTCTTAACTCTCCCTGTAGATTATGAAGAATAGAAAAGAGAGGAGTTCCTGATCCTCTTATCCTCCTCTCACATTTGACTGGTTTATAGCCCCTATCCAATTCAAAGTCTGTAAGATTGAAGATGATAGCAGCCGCAGATATGCAGAGAGAAAGGAAACTTACAGGTATTCAGACAATGATTTCAGAGAACAGCAGTGTGATAAAGCCTCAGATAACTAGCCTGTAATAGTGTGATCACATTGTCAAAGATAATTTTAACAGCAATAATTGTAAAACAGATTACAGGTAGTGGGATGTGTCTATCAACAGTGATTACAAAGTAGATAAATAAACCTCAGACTAAGTGATTGTGTTTTAATATGTGGACAATCTGACTATCAAAAGATAATTGTAACAGTGAGGCCAGATAGCGGGATATGGATTTCAAATAAAAGCACTGGATTAGTGCTAAATGATTAACTCTAAAGCCTGTGAGTGATGACATTGTTCTCTCTGATCATTTCAGGGATTCCTTTTTTTTTTTTAAGCGACAAAGCTTGAAACTGTCTGCATACAAAAAGGCATTTTCAATCACACAGTTCTGTCTAAAAATAATTTGGGATATATTTCCCAGAGATCCTTTTTGTCTGTGCTGCTGCTAAACTTTGTGAATTTTTTTGGTTAACACAAGTTAGCAGTGAAAATGCTCAAAGCTCTTCAATACAGCTCAAGGTGAAGGTGTTTGGATTTTACATTCCTGCACTGCTGTGTTTTAGGGCAGATATGTTATCTGTCATTCATATATAAAATAACAGATCAGATTTGAGTGTGTAAAACTTTGGTGGACAATGGTTGATGTCACGTGACATACACAGACTCTTGGACACACTCACTGGTGATCTAAAATAAAGATGTCGACTAGGTTTGGGATATAACTACAGTATGGTAACAGTACTGTGTGTGTGTTTGTGTGTTTGTATGTGTGTGTGTGTGTGTGTATTGTATTATGGCAGCAGTGGCATCGGTGGAATAATAATTGGTTTCTGAGGTGGTTTGTTATTTTCCTCCCAACCGGGGCCTACTACGCATCTACAAGGCTGTGAAGAAAGGAGTGTGTGCGTATGTGTGTGTTTCTGTATTTTATGTTTGTGTGGGTATGCATACACGTTTGCGGGAATGCA
>NC_045734.1:14078012-14080450 GCF_008692095.1 Etheostoma spectabile
TTTACTGTGTGGTTTGTGGCCCTCTAGCATCTGTTTATGATTGCAGGGATTATCACCACGCTGCAGTGTGACATTAGCTTGTTTGAGTGACTATCACACCTCAGACTACTGGCGACTCAGTCCTCATTCACTTTCAGCCAGACTGACTAATGAATCACCACTGTGGATGTACTCTGAGGGTGTTTATGTGCATGCACGCACACACACAATGATTCATTCCTTCAGGTCAAGAAACAAACCACTAAATCACTACTGACGACTAGATTATTTGAGTCACAGGTGGTCAGTACTTTTAGATGGACACTAAAGGTGTTCAGTACATGTAGAAACACATCTTCAACACTGAATCTTCAAACCGAACTGACTGCACTGAATCTCTATTGTTTACATGGTTTGTATGTTCCTGACCTTCCTCGGAACACAAAGTTTGATGGTTCAGTAAATGTCTGGTGGCTGTCAAAGTAAGTTAAGCCAGTCATTACAATGAGGCCAGATTTTTAGTTTTATAAATTGACATGTTGGCACATGTTGTTGTCTTTATAGTGTATAGTTGTTAGAGTGTAAACTATTGTGAATACAATATATAGACTATTCTTATTCTATATTTTTTTATATTGTTGTAATAGTAATGTAATTATTTATTTTATAAGTTAATATTTAAAAAAAAAATGTGGTTGCAGTTCTTCAAGTGTGAGAATTGACAGTTTTTTTCTTTTTATATCAATGTAAACACAATATATTTTGGTTTTAGACTGGCAGACAACACTGGTCATTAGAAGATTTCACCGTGGGCTCTGGGAAATTGTAAAGAACATTTTTCTATTCTAGTTTCTTAAAGGTGGAGTCTGTGATTTAGATTGATGATATTTAAACTCAACACCCAAATGAATACAGCCATCCCGTCAGTGCTTCAGAACATTAACATGTGCCAGATTTCCAATCCCTCTCGCTCCCACTGCCTTTCTCTTTATACAAACAGGGTATTTCCCCTGTCCTGTGAACAAGCACCGACAGAATAGTGTTGCGTAGCTCGGTCCCAAACACTTTTGTTTGTTTCAGAGCCAGAGCTGTGTATGAACACCAGATTTTCTTGCAGCACACACACAGACAGGACAGCTAGCGGACTGTGACGAGATATTTGCTGAATATGACAAAATATGTGTTGGATAAGAACCGCTGACTGCACCTTTAGGGTTAGGGGCTAAAGGAGTGTCTTCATTAGAGCATTTTGAGCTGTAACATTTTCAGAGGTTGTTGTGTCGTGAATGCTGTTTCGTTATTCCTTAGAGCTGATTAAATAACAAGTTTGCAAGTGTACTCCACGTCCTTTGTGTGGCATATACAAAATGAAAGCTTATACGTTGTAGTAAGGCTAATTCATAAAATCAATAAATAATTCCGATTTCTTTATGGCTCTGAAAGGAGCAAAATATGGTGATTAAGGTGTTTACATGATTGTTGAAATATTCAGATAATTATGAGCATTTAAACGCATGACACCTTAGAGGACCAGACTGGTTTTGATCCTTCACTGTCTTTACTTCATTCTCTCAGTCTCCTAGTCTGACAGCATTGCATCTATTTTAAGAGAATGAGCTCATAGCTCACATTGTGCTGCTTCTTCCTCCAGCACCAGTCCGTGCACTCACCCAGGGGAGGTCTAGCCCACTAACGGGTGCTCATGACTGGGCAGGACCTGCAGGAGGAGTGGGGCCTCTCTGCAGGACCACGTGGGGCTCTTAGCCATCAGAGCCGGCGTTAACGGAAGAGGAGTGAATAATTTAGAAACATCATTTCTGCGGTAATGTTAAATATTTAAGCGGCCTCTGATGTAACTGTGGAGTGTGAATGTGCTTGCATGTGCGCATGCACGTTCATATATTTGTGCACATGTGGGCGGAAGATGGACACAGAGGGGGTGACTTTATTTAAGGAGGGTTTACAGTGCCTTGTAAGCAAAATAAGGTGAAAGCCATTGATAGACTTAAAGAGAGTTCTTCTTTTGGAGTTGGTGACATTCTTGAGGTGCATTTATGTGTCTTTGTGTCATGCAAACTGTTAGTAAGGGATTTTACACTTTTCCTATTAGTTTGAAGCCACTCTTCATTCTGCCTCCATCCCTCATTTACTTCCTCCTTCTCTTCATTCTTCTCCAGTAGCAGCCTGCACAGCATCCGTCGCGGGGCCTGTCAATTGTGTGTGTGTATGTGTGTGAATGTGTCAGGGTTAAACTGTTTCAGCAGCCTGTCGCTCATTGTGTCACTCAGTTGCTTCACTCTTCTCAGACTCACATCAAGGCACAACCACACACCAACACACACCGGCACACAAACCTCTTCACTCCACTCAACCAGGGTTAAATGATTGCACTAAGATTATTTAACTCACCCGAGTTCTCTCAACTCCCTTGTTTGTGTGTATGTTTGTGTGTGTGTGTA
>NC_045734.1:14080460-14084064 GCF_008692095.1 Etheostoma spectabile
GTGTGTGTGTGTGTGTGTGTGTGTGTGTGTGACAGGTTGTTGTGAGTTCTTCCCCTTTGAGGGCCTTGTTTACTCAGTGGGGTCCTTTTCACACATTCGGTCGTCCGGCCAGACTGCCTGTTTGTTTTTCCCACATCATCTCTTCTCCTCCGCCTTTGTGGTTCAACCCCCCCCACTTCTTCCCTTCATCCGAACCCCTTCTCTCGTCTTCCTCCCCATGCCTTCTCTTCGTCCTTCTCGAGCTCACTGTTTTTCTGGCAGCCATGTTGTGCCCCTTAAATCAGTGGTAACCCGGAGTCTGTTTTTTTACGTATCCGTCAATGAACATGTGTGAGGTTTTGATGTCTCAATCTCCTTATTCATTCTTCCTCTATCTGCACTGAATTGCATTTTAATCAAAACATAATTTGATATTATGACCAGAAAACACAAATCTCACCTAAAAAGCTCTAATATAAACATGTAATCTCTTTACCCACGCTGTCTGGAAAGGGCTACGTAGAGTTTATATCCTAATGTATGCTGTGTTTTTCCAGGCGCCTGAATCGGAATAATCTGGCCGTCTTCCCCGAGCTGCTTTTCCTGGGAACAACAAAGCTTTACAGACTGTAAGTCATTTCTCTTTTTCTATCCATCACTCGATTGCTCTGCATTGTTTACTGAAATATTGTTCATTTCCACATGTGTTCAGTTTAACAAGAGCAATGCAAAAAGGCTAATTAATGAAATGAATTGTTGCAATGCTGTGCTTGTGTGTATCCCCACAAGCTTGTGCAGGTCATTGACTGTGACTTAAAATGACATGGTGAAATATGTTACAGACGTTGTAAAGTACAGAAAAAAATATTGGGTTTTCTTGGTGACGCAGCTGTGGTGTTTCACTTGGATGAAGGAGTTAGAGGACTGAGGGGACAAATTTTACATGGTCTACCCTAGAAGCCAGTTCAGTAGCTAATGGAGATTAGCACTCCAACAGCTGCTGCCCACTGGGAGAGCGGTGTTCTGGTGTGGTGTGGTGGTGTATGTGTATGTGTATCTGTGTGTGTGTGTGTGTGTGTGTGTGTGTGTGTGTGTGTGTGTGTGTGTATGTGTGAGGATGGGGAGGAGAAACCAAGCAAGACAGATCAAGGAAGATATAAGCAGCAAAACACAGAAACAGGTTTCTCTTCTGAAGTTACGTTTTATGTTTCACAGGCAGAAAATAGTTTCAGTCACAGAACATAAAGGTTCCAGTTTGCATTCAAACCAGTGAACCACAGTTTGTTGTCATCGAGCACCTTTTACTCTTCACTCACAGCCTGAGTGTCTGTACTGTAAACTGAGCTGTGGGTTTCCAGTACTGTAGGACTGGGCAGCAACGCTGCTGAAACTGTGGGAACTAACTTCCCGTCATGGTTGTTTGTGGTCTCAGGGAATGATTATGGTTGCATATATTTATATGTGTGGCTGAATATATTTATCTAAAACAATATTGAAACGCTTAGATGAGAGTGTGTGGAAGTTGTTTATGTTCTGCGGCCACTACGGTGGTTAGCTGGACTCGACCTGTCGGGTCTAAGGGTGTGTGTGCGTCTCTGTGTCTGCAAGTATGTGTGTGCGAGTTTCTCAAGGCCAAAAGTTGGCATATTGCTCAGCGTGTGGGCCGAGGTAAAAATACAACTTGGATATACTGCTCTCTGCTCAGCTGTCGCAGACAAGCGGCCTCCGTGTTTGTGTGTGTGTGTGTGTGTGTGTGTGGGGGGGGGTTGTGTATGTGTGTAAGCCTTAGCTCCTCAGGTGTATGTATTTAGCAGAGGGTCTCTTTTGGCTGCACCTCTTTACCACACACTTCATTCAGCATAATAGTGTTCATAACGTTGTGTTAAAATAAAAGAATTAGTAAAAACGTCTGTAGTAGGATATGAAATGACCCAGTACCCGAGGAAGAAAGAAAACTGACAATCAACAGAAAATTGCTAAATGACAATGAAAACAAAATGGCCTAGCTGGCGCCGTTGCAGCCACAAAGCTACAAGCAGATTAGTCAGACGTATGGAAGTCATTCAGTATGAACAACTACCACAGAGGCTTAGCCAATACTATTTAGGGCTGTTTGGTCAATATTAAATCGTATGTCTACTTTTACACCCCCTACAGTGTATTTTTATTTTTAGAAAGCATAACAAGAAACCCTTGGGAACCTCTGGAGTGGAATCTTGTGAAGTTTTAAGTAGTGGTCAGAAGGTATGTGCGAACTGGACCGACTTTGGTTCTTGCGACAGTATTGCTATAAATGAACACTTGCTCAACCTGCTATTATGAAAATTATGTTTTAACTTTTTTGGGGCTTGGAAAATCTGTGTGTGTGTGTGCGTGCGTGTGTGAGAGAGTACTTGCTGGATGTGTTTAACCTTTGCTCAGCACCGTGGTTTAGGGCTTTAAGGTCTAAATTAAAGGGTCAGGTGTGAGATATGCCATGCATTTTAGAGGAAACATAATGTCTGCTTGGATTATGTGAACCTGCAGCATTTTTTTTAAACCAGTAAGTGTGACATAATTATACTGCCGGTCCAAGACCTGGGTTTAAGATTTGGGAATATTCATTGTCTTTGTTATTGAAAATGTCAACACATCAAAACTCACGCTTCAAGCCAGTGTTGATTTTTTAAATATTAACCAAAACCACTTTATTTTAGTTTACCAGTAGTTTATTTCATTTGATATGATAAGAATGAGAGCATAGTGGGAAAAATGGGTCCAAAAGTCTTCTTGTTTACTATACAGCCATTTTATTTGAGTGTCCAAATAAGTGTGCCATTTATGCACTATATTGTCCTTAACAGTGTATGATGAAATGATAAAAGTTCTAACCTCCCACAATGCAGTGTGTGTGTGACTCCACGCCTGTCACTGATGACGCATCATCATGATGACTCATAAGTGTCTGAAATCCCAATTTACTGCACGCTGTAGAGTTAATAATTTAGTGTTTATTGAATAGGGATAAGTGAATGAGTGAACAAGGAGTGATATTAGATATAGCTGATCCTTGATGTAAAGATAGCAAAGAGGCAGAAGTCCAAGTGATTAGGCAAGACCATATTACCAACAAACCAACACAATTAATGTCTACACTCAGTTGTCAGTTTATTAGTTACACCTATAGCATAAACAGATTCAATCTAATACAACAGTCCTGCAGTAAATCCTCCCTTCATGAAGGTTTTATTGTTCAGTATTTTTTTTTCCTTGTTGCCATTGGTGATTGTGAATCGTAACTAACTGTGAAAAGTTAAATTAGTTAACTAAGATGAACATGAGACAACAGAACAAATATGCACAACTCAAGTAACAAGTAAAATTAGGTTATTTAACAGGATGCAAAGATATGAGGAATGTAAAGAAATAAGTGCATTACAATCAATGGTTCCAAATCATTGGTTTAATTCTTGCACTTCTATTATGATGCTCCTTTTAGATCAAATTATTCAATAGAATATGATTGTTTTTTTAATGCTATGCAGATGACTTAATGCTGACGGGATACAGTTAACAAATGTATTTGTGTGGCATCTGCTCCCTCCCTCCTCCCTGCCAGCTCTCTCTCTCTCTCTCTCTCTCTCTC
>NC_045734.1:14084074-14084575 GCF_008692095.1 Etheostoma spectabile
CTTTGTTGAACAGAAATCAGTTGTGAGATGAACGAGGGAGAGATGAAAGAGGGGTTGATAAAGGTATGGGGAGGATAAGAGAATGGGTCAACTCTTCCACAGCTGAAAAGTCTGGTTATGCTTGAATATAAGGCTAAATTTACGGGACCTACTTTATCAGTGTGTGTGTCTTTTGGTTTTTGTGTCGAGTTAAAATGCGTTTTGCTTAAAACTTTTCTGTGTTCATTTGCCTGAGCGAGCGTTCATGAGACATGAATAGAGATAGAAGAAAAGAAAGAGAGGAAGGGAAATTAAAGTAACGTAAGTTTTACTTCAGCCCTTCACCTTGCACTCAGAAGGAGAGTCAACATGGACTAGTTACTTTGGGGAAGGAAAATGTGTGAACTTCTCTCACACACGTTAAACCTGTGTTAAAGTGGTCTGGGGTTTGAATTAATGAGTGGATGAGGCTACGTTTTGTATGTTTGTGTGTGTGTTTGTGTGTGTGTGTGTGTGTGTGTG
>NC_045734.1:14084585-14091056 GCF_008692095.1 Etheostoma spectabile
TGTGTGTGTGTGTGTGTGTGTGTGTGTGTGTTTATGTGTGTGTAATACTCCCTAATCCTCTGCTAAACGGTACCCTGATGCGGCTTTACCAGGCAGCATTGTTGCTTAGCAGCCTCAAAGGTTGTGGCTTTGTCTTGTGTGAGAGCTTAACCCTGCTGGACGCACGCACGCACACACACACACACACACACACACACACACACTCACAGACTCCCACATACGTACCACCTCGGCCGAGACAACAGGCTCAGCACAATGGTCACAAGAGCGCAGGCGTCTTTCAAAAAATGTGGGCTTTCCCAGCGTGTCGACAGTTAACCGACTAGAAGGAGGAGGACGACGAGGAGAAAGAAAGAGGAAGAGAGAGGTCAAAGGTAGAGAAGATGAAATTTTCTCTGAGTAAATAATGTTTTTAATTAAGACAGAGCACGTTGGGCGTTTTAGTTGCCACAGTGACGACGACCTCTGGGTCCCACAGAGGTCAAAGGTGAAGAATGTTCCAGTCAGAAGATCTAAGCAGGAGGTAATTTATAGAAGTGAAGAGGGGAAAATCTCCTCACTCTCATGAACAAAAATCACGACAAATCAAACTTTTAACAGTATCCTCCAAAGGTATTGGCAGGGAGAGATTTTTTTAAGATCAAACAATTGTAGTATTTAAAACAACTTTATTATGAGACCAACATGGCCTCCATCAGGGTCATCAAACACATTTTCAAAGAATAATTTAATGCGACAAGTATAAAATCAAAAACCTCCAATTTAATAGACTGACAGTGGATAGACAGGAGAGAGATGGGGGGATGATACGCAGCAAAGGGCCACAGGTCAGATTTGAACCCGGGCCGCTGCAGGACTCAGTCAGCATGTGGCGAACGCTCTTACGTAGTGAGGTATAGGCCGCCCCGAGTTCAAAAGTAGTTTTATTGTATTCTATAATTAGGAGGCACATTTTGAACTCCCTGTATACACTTCCCTAGTCGTGGACTGGAGTATGGTTTCACCTACATCCATTCAACAGAGAATGCAACCCTGTCTCCTGAAATGTATCTGTTTATAGTCCTAATTTGTTTTGCCAGTTATGTCACTGTGCAAACAAGGTGCAGAATTTTGACACTATGGTACACATTTTAAAAAGCAAAAGCACTTTGGTTAACATTAGTGTAAGACAGGGAAATCGGCTACATTTCAATAAGATGAAAACATCCTGTACTAGTACTGTTGACTTTTATAATATTTATAAAATATTATTTTTTGGGCCTTTTTTCCTTTAAAAAAAAGGACAGCTTTAGATAGGAAAAGGGGGATACCATGCAGTAAAGGGCTGCAGGTTGGAATCTGGGCATGCATATCTACCCCAGCCTTGCAAACTGTTGGCTATTTGGTTTGTGTACAACTCCCAGAGCTGACCGTTAACAGGTAAGAAGCCGTAAACTGTCATAAAGTGCAGTAAAAACCCAATTTGAGCTGCATATTCCAAATGTCCAAAGAATGCTTCAAAACCCAAATAATATTGGCATATTCCACATCTTTATCAAAGAAATACTAGATTCAGAATAAGATCTAAATTGGATATGCTGTTTATGTTTAATACTCTCTCAACTATAACAATTATTTGATACACTGTTATCTTTGAAGCCAATCTCTCACTCACATCAAGGCCACTGACCCATTTGAGATGTTCATGGGGGGAAAACAGGACAAAACTAAACTCCTGTTTCTGGTTATTTCAGCCAATGTTCAGTATCTGAAAAGATCAGTATCTGATGGTAGCAAGGTTAGTTGCAGTGTTTTGGATGAGAAGATATTTGGCCACTGACTTTGTGTACATAGGATATGCAAATATCTTCCATTATGTCTGTCTAAGGAAATGAAGTTAAGCCTCTGCAGCCCAAGGCGTCTGTGGATGGGCCTCTTTCTTTCTTTCTTTCTTTCTTTCTTTCTTTCTTTCTTTCTTTCTTTCTTTCTTTCTTTCCAACGAACTTTAACTTTTAAATTAACGCACACTGGCACAAACATACCATTTACCATTCAGCCTAATATTTCCTGCCCCCTCCTGTTTCTCTGAATGCATTTTAACAGATATGAAAACTCTCTCTCCCTCTCACACACACAACCACACCACATACAAACATACACGCACGATCGCCGCGCGACGAACACACCCGGCCACACAAAAACACACACACACACACACACACACACACACACTACTACAGAAAACAGCTCTTTCGAGATCTTTTCAGCTCATACAAAGACATATTGTCCAAGAAATGTTTTCATTAGGACTCTTGGATCACACAGAGCATATCCAGCCAAACAGGAAAATGTGAATGTTGTTTTTATTTTTCTCTCTTGTGGTTAAGTTTGTGAGTTTGCAGATATTTCCATGTCATATTTGTACACATTATGAATCACTTTGAGTGCCAACCAACAGTTACAACAGTGTGTTGAGGTGTTGAGTGTAATTGACTCACTCGCTTGCCATCATATGAATCACATGACTGCCTATCTGAATTGCTCAAGGCCACTCATTCCTAAGAAGTGATTTGGCCATTCAGATCCCAACACAATGCTGTATTTCATTCTCAAAGGATTTGAAGAGGACTTGCCAAAGCCCAGCTGGCATTATTTAGAGGGCACCATTACAAAATTACAAAAGATATCCGATACAGACAGAATGTAAAGATATGAAACCCCCTACTTGACTTCTACTATGGCTAGAGCTAACTTGTTTCTGAACTATCCCAGGAAGTGTGTGTGTGTGTGTGTGTGTGTGTGTGTGTGTGTGTGTGTGTGTGTGTTGTGTGTGTGTGTGTGTGTGTGTGTGTGTGTGTGTGTGTGTGTGTGTGTGGGTGTTTGTGTGTTGTGGGTGGGGGTGTGGTGTGTGTGGTGTGTGTGTGTGGTGTGGTGTGTGTGTGGGTGTTGTGTGTGGTGTGCTTGTGTTTGTGTGTGTTGTGTGTTGTGTGTGTGGTGTGTGTGTGTGTATCTGTGTTGATTGCGCTGAGCTGCTCTGTGCAGCTTTTTATTTCATTAAGAACTTTATTTATTTTTTCCAGAACCAGTAGCAAAGGAAGACAACATATTGGACTTAACGTTACATACACTTAGTTGCTAGTTTTGTAGACCACCTAGCTAAAGCAAATGCGGCCAGTCCTGCAATATATCCCTTCATGCATGTTGAAATGTTTGTTTTTTGTTAAACTGTTTATAGAGGTGTATGATAAATTTGGAGACTGTACTGTAGTTTTTTGTGCTTTTGAATTGTATTGCTTCGAGGTGTTACTTTATAAAACATAGATCTTATACATCTTATGCAAAGAGTCAGCAGTCCACTCTCCTCTCTGTACAGATTACAGCTGTACTTCCACAACTGTACATGTTGTGTATATCAACATGAAACAGATCATTAAATCATAGACTAAAGGGGAAAACACGAATAAAAATGCACTCACATCAAAGGGCTAGTTCTACTCTATACATTTGTACTAGTACTAACTCACTTTGTCGTGGAACACCAACAAAGTTAAACCTGGTCAAATGTTTGGGAAAAGTTTATTTTATATTGAAGGAAAAACACTTTTTCAATCTTCATATATACTATGTGTGTAATATTGACCATATACTGTATGACTGTAAAGTTAGTACCATCTTATCTAAATGTTGGGCACATAAATATATTTTTCAAACTATGTGATCTACAGAATGTACTATTGCAGTGAATGTAAATTGTTGTAGCTCTAATTCAACTTTTAGACATTACCTATTAGAAAATAATTGCTTTCAAAACACATCTGATAACAGTGCTTTTCATTTCAGTATTACTTCTACACTTCAAAACTAAAACCTGACAAACCAATATTTCAGATGTAAATGTATGAAAGAAATTAACTACAACTATAATGCAGCTTCTCTCATTAAATTTCCAAAAAATGTTTTCATGTTGCTGAGTTTGGTACGCTGAATGCTGCTCAATTAATCACCCAGGGTGTCTGAGTGTCAAAGTTCAGAGCTCACAGGTGAAAGTTCATGGAGCATCAGTGTCAACCGATGAGATACCCAGGATAATGGACATGCCAGCAGTGAAGGCACTGCTTTGCCCATCAGATTAAAGAATAAGCGAGAGTTACGCCTGGAAAAAGAGACCAAAGAGAGAGAGAAAGAGAGAGGAGGGGTGGATACAGAAAGAATGAATGAAGGGTGTTTAAAAGAAAGATTAGAGATGTGTTTGCTCTCTTAAATGGTCTGGAAAAAAGAGCAGGTAGGAATTTACAGACAGTGAAGACAGAAGTGTTTTCTCTATTGGAAGCTATCTGTGAAAAGCAAAAAAAGAAAATGCGTAAGGGGCAGAGAAAGTAAAGAAAGTAGGAGAGCTAGAAGGGAGAGTCATGTGGAAAGGAGAGGAGAGAGGTATGTCAGTACTTACAGTAGATGGCAGGCAGCCTGAAGCCTGGAGCCAGCATGTCTGTCAGAAAGAAGTGCCCAGGTGTGTGTGTGTGTGTGTGTGTGTGTGTGTGTGTGTGTGTGTGTGTGTGTGGTTGTGGTGGTGGTTTGTGTTGTGTGTGTGTGTGTGTGCTGTGGTGTGTGTGTCTTGTGTTGTGTGTGTAACCTGAGTGTGGATTACTGGGAGGGGGGCCACATACCTATCCAATGCCAGGAAGAACTTACCTGGAAGCAGGTAGTTACGATAGCAGAGTGTGTGTGAATCTAAGTGTGTGCGTGTGAGGTCTTCTAGATCATCAAAGCATTTCCTCACCTTGCTTGTGTGTGATTAAGGGTCACCGTGTGCGGCAGTACCTCCCAACAAAGCTACTGTAAATCATCCTGCATCCTCTTCTCTTTCCATCACGTCTTTTTAATGCCTACTTCCTCTCCTGTTCTCATTCACTTTAGCCTCAGTGCTTAACTTAATAATACAATGTTAATGCTGGTGTTGAGAACCATTTCCTCTCCCTCTTTGTCGCACCGCCTTCTCCCTCTGCGGAGGTTTGTCTCTCCAGGGTATCAGCAGGTATGGATCCAGGCCTTGTATTGATGGATGAATCTGCCTGGCCAGTGAATTTTGAGGAAATTATGGAGTAATCAGGACAATTCATCATGCAATACTTCTCTACTCAACCCCAATCACAGCTACTCAGCAATATTGACCCCTGCTTTTTGTGTGCATCAGTGTAGAGGAGTGCGTGGGAGGGGGATTTGTTGTGTTGTGGTGTGTGTGTGTGTGTGTGTGTGTGTGTGTGTGTGTGTGTGTGTGTGTGTGGTGTGGTTGGGGGTGTGTGTGTGTTTTGTACACGGTTGTGAGGAGGCAAGTTACAAACACATTGTGCACCCAAACATTGTTCAAGCCATCATTCAAACCTTGTTTCTTTATAAAATTAATTTGACTGAATAAGTGTCAATATGTCAATAAGACATCCTTAGTTGTTATTTATCAAGAGTTTAACACAGAACATCAAATTGTTGTGGTTGTGACTTGATCAAATTTGACTGACAGTGGTGTGCCAGTGCAAGCAAACAACCCATCAACTGTCATCAAATGCTGCTAAACTCTGATTGGGGCTCAGTATTAATTTACCAACTCAGGCAGAAAAACTTCTGGAAGCCCCAAAGTTTCCAAATATATGTCTGGCTGAATTTTAGGGAAGTTTCACAAGACATCCATGTCTGTCTTGGGTTTGAAAATGTTGCTCACTGTAAACATCATATAGCTTCAACAAAGACCTAAAACATGATGATACTGAACAAAATTATACTGCCACTCTTTAGAATAAAGCCATTTTAACAACCTTGTTGAGCTTCTAAAGGGGAAACCAATGTGGAAAAATATATTTCAAGGGGTTATTTTAATTCACAGAGAAAAGTCCCTCTGGCTACAAGTGTCTGCTCTTTCACAAACTAGAACATAAAACTAGAAACTCTGAGCACTCTGTTACAAAAGGCCACAGGGTATGGTGTCTTCTCACTGCGTGATGCATTTCACTTGAGAGTGACACCTAAACTCTTACTCTCTGGATCCTTATCAAAAGTAACCACATAAACTTCCTAAAAGACCTTACGTAACAGCTCACATAGTCTCGCCAGTCTAATGGAAGACAGAGAGGTTTCAGTTTATGTCAATCAGTCAGCAGACCTAACATGGCTGTCTTTCTCTGCCCCGGGTGCCTCCCTCCCTCCCCTCTAATCCTCCATCTTGGCTCCGTGTCAAGCCGCCTTGTCCAGTTGCACAATATCCCTCCTCCGGGGCAGGCAACTGCATCCTCTCTCTGGCTCCATTAGTGCCACTCCACTGGCATAGCCGGCATTCTCCAGTGGGACCGTCATCGCTGGCCACTCTATTGGCCCCCTGTCACTCTCCAACCACCACAAAAGAAAACCTCTCCGCCCTCCCTCTCAGCCTCTCCTGCTCGCTTGGTCTTTTTCTGCACCCCCATTTTATTCCCTCCTTGTCGCTCTCTTTCTCTCTCTCTCTCT
>NC_045734.1:14091066-14116066 GCF_008692095.1 Etheostoma spectabile
CTCTCTCTCTCTCTCACTCTCTCTCTCTCTATTATCTCCCTTTTCCTTTTCTAACACCTTTCTCTTAAGTCTTTTCCCTCTCATAGCCCATCTTGCCTACACTCTCAGTGCCCCTTTCCTCCTCTATACCCATCTCTCTCCTCTGAGCCTACCACATTGGTTGGAGAGGCTTATGCAAGACCCTCATCCAGGGTAACAATGCAGTAGAAACCAAGAGAGGAAGCTGCGAGCTGACCAGTGATTCCTCCCAGAGATGTTGCTCACAAGTTTAGAGCCTCTCACATTATTTCCCCAAAAGCTGAGTGTGTTTGAACTGACCACAGCGACCCAGGCTCATTAAAACGCACTATGTTTACATAATGTGAGAACTCTGGCCAAAAACAGACCCACAGATCCGTTGCTCTCACTTTAAGGGAACTTCCTGCTTTAAAAGCATTTTATAAACAAACTTGTTGAATTCCTTAGACATAGAACTAAAATTAAAACATATATCTGCAATACTAATAAATGTAAATGTTATTTTCAGAGTCAGAGGAAACATGAATGATTTGTGAAGATTAATGTGTGAGAGAGAAAAAAAAAAAGAGAGAAAGTGTGATATTGTAGCAGTGCAGCTACAGGCTGGTGATAGATCAGCAAGTTTGTGATCACAGGTTGGTACCCGACGTGTGTTTGTGTGTGTGTGTGTGTGTGCGTGCGTGCGTGCATACGTGCATGCGTCCTCGCTAGTGTCTAATGACAGGTTCCAAGCCTGATGTGTCATTATCCAATTACAGTTTTCTCTCATCTCTACGGTAACGCCATGCCCCCAGTAATTGGACGGTTGCTCTTAAGAACTCTGACCTCTCAGCAAGTGTCAGGCAGGAGAACGCACACACAGGATGCCAGTAAGATTGGGTAATGCAGAATAAAACAGATGCTATCTGAACGAGTGATTGTCTAAACTATGCAAAGACAAGTTAGGACTCTGATCATATCATATCACTCCTTCCTCCTCGCACTTATCCTTTTTTCTTCTTAATCTGTCTATCTGTCTCTTTCTCTGTGTAGTAATAGCAATAACCGGGACTTATGTGATTTCTCTCTTCACCCCCCTCTTTTGCAAGTGTGTTGTCTCTAAATGGGCCGAGTCAAAGGAGAGCTTTTGTGGTTTATGGTTCTCTGTCTCTCTTCACTCTTTCACAAAAAGAAAACACAGCATTTTTTTCCCCCATTTGCCCTCTTAAATATTTCACATGTTTAGGAGGCTTCATGCCCTCTCCTCTTTGTGTTTGTGTGTGTTTGTGTGTGTGTGTGTGTGTGTGTGTGTGTGTGTGTGTGTGTGTGTGGTGTTGTATGTGTAGGTGTGCGTGCATGCGTTATAAGTTCAGAAAGAGGGATTTAACACTTTGTTCTCTCAATATTGGACTAGATCCTGTTTTTCCTTATTCAAGCAGTTTTTGGTCAACTGTGTGTGTGCTTGTGTGCAGTGTTGTGTAGGTTTGTGTGTATGTGTGTGTACATGCTTGTGTGCTGTGCATATCGTGTGTTGTGGTTGTGTGGTGTGTGTGTGTGTGTGTGTGTGTGTGTGGTGTGAATACCGTTTTTTTCTATTGCTAAACAGCAGCGGGCACAACTGGAGTCACATGTGCAAAACTCTTACTACAGTCTGCACACTAACGCCGTGGCTTAACCACAACCTGCACAACACTGGATTTACAGCACTTTGTTCAAATGCTAACACACTGCTGTCAAAACTGTTAACCACACATTTAAAACAGAATAGATTTCAGTCTGGTGTCTATCAAACGCTGCGTAATTGCAATTTTAGCTGGAAGACTAAGAAGTTGTCTTGTTTTAGACTACATATTGAACATATACCTTTTTTTATACAAACACCAAATAAGAATTACAAACAAGTATACATTCTACCGTTTGAGAGAAACAGGTAAAAGAGCAAAGATGCCAACATGTCCAGGTAAGTTGTCTGAGGTTACATACACAGCTATAAACAACAAAATGTACAAAACACTACCTTTACTATAGTAAAACTGCACTTTTACTGTTTTTCAGAAAGTAATGGAGGTGAAAGCAATGGAAACACCACATTCAATAGTATTTAGAGAGGATGCAGACATCCAGTGTGATGAAGAGAACATGCTGCATGATGCTGGAAAGAGGCAGGATTATTCACACTATTCTCTGTTACTGATATATACCTTTAGTTTTTTCCAGTAATTCTATTAATTACTAGAGACAAAATACTACAAAATACAATTTTAACTTATTATTTTAGGAGGGGCTGGGCTATTCCAGCTTGTTATGGACAGATGCAGCAGTGAAAGTTAGTGTAGCCTTAACACCTGGACAGTTTACTTTTAAATATACACACACAAACACACACACACACACACATGTGTGTGTGTTGAAGAGCGTGTGCACTCGTGTGTAAGTGTTCAACAGTGCACATAAGATTCCTGCCAGAGTTGTGATAGTGACCCCACCAGGTAACAGGTGGTGTTTCCCAGATACAGAACCGCCAAGGCTATCAGCTGTTCTTCTTAAATCCGTGTTATACGGTAGTGGACGGTGTATTCCCATTTATGTCATATATATCAAACTGACTGCTCACCTGCACATAACTACTGCTTTTAGATCAGATATTCTTCTTCCTGTTGAGAGCTGTTGAGATTTTGGTGAAAAGGTTTTCAATCTTTTTAATTCAGCGAAATAACCAAAATGTCTCAGTTGCATCTGGTGTATTTGTTTTTACCCATACAAAAACATTTTTATCCATAAAAGAGAACATATAAAAGAAAATTGCCAATTATTAATTTAAATAAAAATCCCTTTTTCTGTTATACAACAAAATAACCCAAACTTCTCAAATGTATCTGCGTCATTTGTTGTCATATTGCCGTGGCATATCGTACAAACTGCTGGACATGAACTTGTCCTCCATAAAATATATGAGTAAATGACCAGAATTAGTATTTCAATTTTGCATCTGATTAAAGAATCAATTAACAGGACTCTCAAGTGTCTGACTAAACATTTGTTAATGACTTTTTGTTTTGTGTACTACTCGACTAAGCTCTGCTGTTGTCATCTTTACATTCACTTTTTAGTGCAGAATTCAAAACATCACTGTCATAAAGAAATCTAACTTTCTTTCTCAAACTTCAATGACGGGCAGTGCTTCGAGCAAGCTAAAGGCTTTGCGATGAGGTTAAGATGATGTCAGTGTAGCATAAAGTGAGTGTGTGCATGTGTGTGTGTGTGTGTGTGTGTGTGTGTGTGTGTGTGTGTGTGTAACTAGACATAATATCTATGTACATGGTATTTGATTGGAGGTTAGTCTCACTTTGTCCCACAGCAACATTAAAATGTTTAGATGTGGTATTGTTTCTGTTGATGTATTGTATGAAGTGTCCATTTCATTATAATATTCAGATTTATTATAAATAATTGAACATGCACAGTATTTTATGTTCTGTTAAAGAGGGGTGGAGGTGGGGTCACATTTGAGCATTAAAAAAGTATTAAGGTAACGCATAGTTACTTTTGAAGTAACTATACTTTAGAATTTGTAACTGACTAATTTAGTTGACTTTTTGGAAGAAGTAAACTAGTCACTGTAATTAATTACTTTTTAAAGTTAAAACTTGCCCAACACTGCTAATCAGGTCATGTGAAATCCCAGCAGCACCCAGCAAAAAATCTGCGGTCTGACACACAGTTTTAGTATCCAAGGGCCTAGTTTCTAACTCCAGATGGGCAGGTTTGTCACGCTCATGTAAATAGGGTCTGACAGCTGGGAAGGACAAAGACAGCCCTACTGAAGTGGCTGTCGGCGAAAGAAAGGATGAGGGGGGAAAAGGGAAAGAGATTGTTTGTTATTAAATTCTCTCTTGGGATCAGTGACATAAAGGCTTTTAGGGTCTGGAACCACTCTCCTGCAAAACCCCGTCTAATTGGTTAATGAACCTGATGTCATAACATGCACCCCTCTCACCGTGCCAACGCAATCCTTCATCCATGTTCATGTTTTTGTACTCTCTCTTTGAGTTCCTGTCCCACTGTCAGCAACGCACATGCACAAATACACTATACACTCAACTGATATGGTGCTAACAATTTTATTTTTATCATTATCTGTTGATTTTAAAAGAATTATGAATTGATTAAATGTCTATACATTTTCCAGAGCCCTAAGGTGGAGATCTACGAATAGTTGGTTACTGTAACAAAAAAATTGCCTTTTTTCTTTGATAAGGATTTAAATTATGCAACATTTTAATCTTTCAACTATTCAATAAGCCTTACTTACAGCAGACATTTTGACTTGTCATAGTAGGAAAGGCAGGAGTCAACAAACATAACAACATCACATGACAGTGTGAAAGTGATTCAGCACAAACAAATACCAGGACCGTTAAACTGAAGCAGAGTGCTATAAAGTGAGGAAACCATTAATTGACTAATTGTTTTAGTACTTCACAAAAATCTTCTAGAACCACAAGGTGGTTACGCACATGATGAAAGTTTGGAAAAAAAATAAAGCAGACTAGACGTTAATTGATGAACTACGCAACACAAGCAAAGCAAATTGTTTCATGTTTTATAAAAAATGAATGGATGCCTGGAAAAGAAAAGTATTTAGTGTAGCCTACAATATGTAGCCTATTTTAAATTAGAAAAATGTAAAGTGTACATGATGTGCAATAACAGCTAAACTTGGTCCTTCAACTTCCACTCTGTGAGGTGGCTGCCTGTCTGTCGACCCCCATCCTGCCCTTTGGTCTGTCTGTCTCTCGGTGTCTATTGTCTTTCTATCTGGTTTAGTTACCTAAGAACCCCAAACCAAAAATAACAACACACTGTCAGACCTCTCGTTGCTACCTTCTCATATAGCCATAAACTTAACAGCTCTCCTCACAGCCTGCGCTGCTACTCTACACCGTCCCAAAGTGGCAAGGCAAGTCGAGAGCACTCGACAGTGGTTTGTTTGCGATTTCTCATAACATCTTTCCATTGCTCATCATGATTGCGATTCACTCACTCAGAGTGAACTGCAGCTCCTCCCCAAGTTTGCCTGTGCAAGTGAACCTCTCGTCTCTCACAAAGCTCAGTGAACCTTGTTCAAAATGTGGATTCAAGGAATCGGATGGTGCAGCACCAGTGACCCATAGTGGAATGAAGCATCAGAAACATATGAACCTCAATTCACACACACACACAACACACACACACAACACACACACACCACATACACACACCTCCCTGCATATAGACTCCGTTCTCCCCCAGGAAAAATCCTAACAGCAGGCTCTACACGTTTCATCCTGTGAATGTATTGGGCAGACCTGCATAACATGCATTCATTCACTCAATTGCACACACACCACACACACACACACACGCACGCACGCACAGACAAACAAAAGACTGAAAAAGGGGTAATGGGCTTAGTGCAGCAGAGCTTATGTGTGTAATAATCTGTCATGATACGTCCTAAATCCTCCTCTAATATCTACACTTCTGGAAAGATGAAATTGGGATTATCCTTCTATCTGTTTACATTACCACAGGCATCTTCTCTCAGTTTGTGTGTGCCATGAGGCATGCAGTATTCCCGGAATGTCAGCTATTGTCGTGCTCTCAGTTTTTTTATCTGCTACTCAGTGCTCTGCTTCTGACTGCTGCTGTGGTGTGTGGGTGTGTGTTGTGTGTGTGTGTGTGTGGTGTGTGTGTGGTGTGTGGTGTGTGTGTTGTGGTGGTGCGTGCGCGGTGTCTGTTTGTGTACAAAACTGTGTCATATTTGATTCAGAGAAAAATCTTTTTCACAATGAAGAGAAGGTTTCCTCTCCTGAGACAAAAGGTGACATTTAAAGGGAGCTAAATTGCTGACACACTCACAAACATTAACACACACACCCGCAGTGAAACAGATGGCCACTGTGTGTGCTGTGTACGCTCAGATGATCATTCATATGCCACAGTAAAAATTAACATAACAAGTGCTTGCACAGTGTGTGTGTGTGAGTGTGTCAATTTGTGATACACTGGTTGTGGGACAGAAGTCTGAATCTGGCGTGCGTGGTTAATGACATGGCTCCACTGACCATGACTGGGGCATAAAGAAGCAATCCGCTGTCTCTTATCCTATACCTCATCTTTACAATTCCTTCTCCTAAGGGAGAGGGGTAAGCGGGCGTCCACTAAGCGTATAGCTCCTATGGTGCCATTTAATGCACAGCACTCCACCGCGTTAGCATTCCATGACTGCCATACATTTTGGCGCCACTTAGCAGCGAATAACTTTACATCTGAAGTGTTTAAAACTTAAGTTGTTAATTTAACACAAAAAGAAACACAACAATGTAAACGGCTCCATTACCTTGTATCTCACGTTATGGGGATTGTGTCAAACACAAGCGAATGCTGTCACATAGTTGACAAATCACCATATTGTCAGAGTAGCACGCAGACAGTTTCAATACATTAGCTGTTTAGGTTTAATTAACTAATTTAACTCGCGAGCACGCTCAGTATCACCTGTAAAGTGCTTCTAATCCTATGGTCTCCGTCCAGAGCAATGGGATCTGTTGGTCCATTTCTGTAACGTCTATGGTTTCCACAGGTAGCGTTTTTCAACTGCACTCCAAGTGGAGTTGTCACCACAACATGATGCCGACGGTTTACCAGTTTGTCAACTTTTCTCTCAGTTTAAATCTGGCCTAACAAAAAGTTTGGTAAATGAGTTTGTCTTGACACCACTTTGCCTTTAAGTTTGATAAGTTATATTACTAGCATACACCAGTTGTTCAAGCGACGTTACTACAATGCTACTACTAAAACTCAAGCTAGGAGAGGGAAATCACAATCTAAAATTTTCAGTATAGCATGGTGTTATAACAGACAATATATTGGAGGCCCATACGATCTGCCCTCTCATTGGCTACGCTCTGCAAAAGTTGACTCGGAGTCAACGTTAGGAGAGGGGAGAGCGGTGAACATCATATTTTCACCGCCATCAGCGGAATTCACAAAACTCGTTCATATCGCTGTTTCATAGAGAATGAATTGAATTGCATCACTGCTGCGTTATTTCAGCTACCTGTGGAAATCAGCATAAGGGCAAAAAAGGTAAATAGGGATGGACAGAAAAGAAAAGAATAAGAAACCGGTTAAAAAGATGGAGTTAGTTCAAGAATTGTTCAAATGGAGCAAAGTTGGAGAAGTTGTAGGAAGACAGGGAGAAATGAGAAAGATACAGAGGATTGGTTTAAAAAAGAGACGTAACGTGAGGTGTGAAAAAGATGAGAGACAGCTAGAAGGGCAGCATAAGAGACAGAAAGAAAGGTAGAGGAGAAGATGAAAGAGAGAGAAAGAACAATGTACACTAATTTGGTAGCTTAAGAAGGCTGCTCAGACTTTTAAATGCTCGAGGCAGAGCTGGTCTTTAAAAGACATTGAATGAACAAAGCCTCAGTGTGTGTACGTGTGTTTGTGTGTGTTTGTGTACTGCCCTCAAGCTTTTGGCCCACAATGGTGGCAGCAAGTCTTTGTTCTGCAACATGGTAGTGGTGCACACAAACACAAACACACCACACACACACACACACACACAACACACACACACACCACACACCACCACACGATTAGTCACCTTTTTTAACTAACAGCATGTATTGGAGTTCAGTTTGTGCATCTTTTCCTGTATGTTGGTGGATTTTGTATATCAGCTTCTGGTGGTTGATTGCGATTTGCTCAGAGTCAGATGTTGCAGGTCATTGGACTAACAGTTGCACAGGGAGAAACTCAGGTGGCCGCAATCGGCGGATGATCCATATAGTATGACAGCCTTGTTAGTGCAACCTGATTGGAATTATAACATCACTTACTCTGAAATCCCGGAGAGAGAGAAATGGAAAAAAAAGTAGTGATATAGGTATTTTAACTTTTCCAAGTTGATTAACATTGTTTGCTGCTTCATGTATATGTCACAGTAATCAAGTGTTAGGAAGGCGAGAGTGAGGTTGACAGAGATTGGGGGCAGATGGATGGGGTAGGTGGTGTGTTGTGGAGCGCTATCCAATCTTTCCATAAATTGAATGGGTTCCGGAGGAAAGCATTAATAGCAAATGCCACATGGTAGAGTCAATGAACCAACTGTGTTGTGTGGTGTGTGTGTGTGTGTGTGTGTTGTGTGTGTTGTGTGTGTGTGTGTGTGGTTTGTGTGTGTGTGTGTGTGTGTGTGGTGTGTGTGTGTGTGTGTGTGTGTGTGTGGTGGTGTGTGTGTGTGTGGGTTGTCTACATTCTTGTGTGCATGGCATGCTAATGCATTCAAGTGATTTGTTGCTTGACTAACAATGAATGACATGCAATATAATATGTGGTATTTGGTTTGTGCAGATGTATTTTTGATTTAAAGTAAAATAGACAAATTGTATATGTGTGTTGAGTTTATATATTAAAAACAAGTGCATCTGTAATAATATAATGTAATAATAATTCTGTGTACTGATTTGCTTCAAAGAAATGGTGCATGGTTATCCGGCCTTTTTTCTCTCTTACTTTTTTACCATAAGACTGTTAATTGTTGCAAGCTTTTTATCTTCTTCGCTGGTTCCCTCTAGAGGACCTTGTGTGAATCTTTCTGCACAAGAAACAAGCATTGAAAATGTTTCAAAAAATTGGAAAGTTAGAAATCTGTCAAAATCATCACATTGAGCAAAAGTGGATTCTTTTCTGCCGGGATGTTATCAGTTTCTACATGTAATTTTCATTGGACAGTTTGTTTGTTACAGAGAGCCTGAACACAAGCTGTATATAGGTGGTTAACAGATAGAAAATCTTCGATCCATCTCTCCGTTCTGCCTCTCTTTCCCCTCTGTATTATAACCAGAACCTCTTCTTTGCAGCTGAGATGAATGACCACTGCTGTGCTCCTGTCTGGCAATGCTGATAGTAATAAAGTTGTGTTATTTTGAAGGCCAGCATGAACGACTTAAAACTGTTGAGCTTGGTGTCTGGTCTGTGTCAATAGACTGGTAATAAAGTTATGTTATAAGGATGGCCGGCAGCCTGCCGCCTGCTGCTTTAGAGACATGTCACGCGGTGGTTAAGTTAATAAAGTTAGTGTCCTTTGCATGGGGGTAATGAAGTGGCGGGGGGCGCTGCTGTGTGATGGTAGCATTACAGAAGGCATTTGATTGTCAGTGCAAATGCCTCTCAGTATGACGAAGGCCAAGCAAACCGAGCGCTTCCTACCTGTTCTGCGCAGTGATTTGTGGGTCTATACTATCAGTCTACACATCAGTGGAAACGCAAACACACACACGCAAATGGAAGGTGAGAACACAGCGGGGCAACATGTGCGCCCACAGATACACACAACTGGAATGAGGAGGTTCTGGTATGTGGCTTCATGTCAGGTGGAGCTGAGAGGGGGGGACACCTCGTCGGAGAGTCTGGGATAGGAGACGGGAGATCTTATTATGTGACACCAGGCTTTAAATAGTCACAGGGGAAGTAGAGAGGATCCAAAATGGATCACCTCTGCTCCACAGGGCCCCTCACACGTTTGTGAGTCTGTGTGGAAATGCCTCTGGGCATGGTACTGTATAGATCTTTTTTTTTTCAATCAGCAGTCTTATTGAGGCCATTTTTTCAAAAGGGCTTGAGATATGACAATACAACGAGGACATCGATGTTTCTCTGTAAACACTTAGGCATTTTTTTTATGAAGATTTGGACTTGTATGATTATTTAGATAGATGACAGTATAGAGAGAGAGTGAGAAGTGCGAGTGACGTGCCAACAAGTAACCAGCCGGTTCATAGGCGGCGGTGATCTGCACCTCAACCCCTACTACACCCACTCAGGAAACTTTTTTTTTTACTTTGGGAAACTCTTGTAATCTCCAATTTATTACATACCTTTCTTGTTCTTTTTTTTTGCTCATATATTGCTCGAAACAAATTATTTAAATCCACTTAAAAGAATAAATCTATAAAAATGGACAACTAAAATAAAGAACCATGATTGCTGTTTATTCTTAAAAGCTAAGCAGTTCTTAATCTAATGCCGCCAAGATGGAGAACAGACGAGGTTAAGTAATTGGATCATGTCCCATAATTGCATTAGGGAGATAGTATGGTAATTTGGATAATACCATGAGCTATATCCCCTTCTTCTTAAGAAGAAGGTCATCCAACTTGACGGTCTAACAGCTTGAGTGTGCTTGTGCGTGCAGAGTTGCCTTTTGTGCATGTTCTCATTTCCTTGTGGTTGCATGAGAATGGATTTTAAAAAATAAAAATGTCCACACAGCTAAAGCACAATGAATAGGTTGTAGAGGTTTATATGCGGGTGGTTGGCATGTGCACATGCATGCATATATAGATGCCGAATTCTAGTGTGTGTAGTGAATGCACTCTGTGCTCAGCGTGAGTGTGTGAATGGGGTGAATGTGCACTGCAGGGACGCTGGCCCCTCTAAGGAGAGAATGTGTGATATGACAGTGATACATGGAATGTTACAGTAAACAGAAAGGAGAGAAAAAGGAGAGGGACTCGACCTTGGGGGATTAAAGACAAGAAAGGAAGAGGGGAAAGAAAGAAGGACTCCGCTTGCAGATGTTTTAATGACTGTTAAGCACAAGAAAATGGCAACAGTTTATCCATCTCTCTGCTGGCTTATAGTAAAGCGTTCCCATCAGCTCATCACCAGAGGAAGGTAGTTATTATGTGAACTGACAATGCTTGCTGGCATGGTTGGCTCAGGTTCAGCGCTTGTTCAAACAGCCAACACCACACACACACACACACACACACACACACACACACACACCAAACACACCCACACGCACACACACAAACACACACACACAACACACACACACACACACCACACACAAAGATGATGTGCAACATTAAGCGCTCGTCCCATCCCATTACTGCAGACAATCCTACAGTGTTGGTAACTGGTCCTCAAGCGAACAACTCAGACCCGTCAGCACACACACACACACCACACACCCACACACACACACACCACACACACATCATACACACACATATAATGCAAAGCAAGAAACTCAGTAGTAAACCCTAATACTACTGAGAAATAAAGCGTTCCCTTCAGTAGAATTAAAGACTCCTTAAGATTCCTAGGTACATTGAGCCCCTGTAGACGTGGAACTGTAGCAGTAGTAGAAACTCTATCCTTTTAGGTGAATTGGTTTTACAGCCGCAAGGACTTGTGCAGCTATGGTATACCCAAGCACAAATGGCGTTAATGTGAATTGGCTGGCCTTAGGAGACTAGCGCTGCTGCTCTTGATTGTTTGCAACTGGGTGGGAAAGAGACTGAGGGGTAAACCCTTATTGCCTGCCCGTGTGTGTGTGTGTGAGTGTGTGTGGTGTGTGTGTGTGTGTGTTGGTGTTGTTGTTGTGGTGTGTGTTGTGTTGGTGTGTGTATGCAAGCGATGGATGAACTTGCAGTCTGTAAGCAGGGACATTCCCCTCTCTGTTCACTCTCTGTGCCATGGAACCAGAGGTGAGGGCTATGGTGGCCCACAGGAGCCAAATGAGGCGGTAATAAGCAGCGCTTAACCCCCATGAAAAAATGACTAATCTCTCATCCAATAGAGCAGTTCCGAACGCCCCGCCACGTTATAAGCACGCACACACACACACACACAAACCCCCACACACACCACACACACACAAACACACACACACACCCACACAAAACACACACACACAAGTACGTAATGAAACGTGCAGTGGGTATTTCATGGTTAAGGATGTACAGAACTATTATGCGGTTCAAGACACACTCAGTGGCACAGCCTATCAGCATACACAGTATGCTGCACTGCAGAGAAACCAATAACCAGCGTGTGTACATTTCTCTATTGTCAGGTGTTTGCGTTAATATTCAGTCAGTGTGATACTTTCTGCTTTATTAGGATTCCTTTATCTATCAAGCAGGACAAAATCCCTAGGATCATTTATATAACTATATATGATTATATTAAACAGAAAAATACCAAAAAAGAGGCAGAACTACCAAGTGTGAAAGATTGACTAATCATTCAGCTGTTGGAAAACTCAAATCATTTTCCAGGCAATATGTTTCCTATGCTCCCAAACACTCATTAATTCAAAGGTCATTTTAACACAATTACAATGTGACACATGCATCATAGAGCTATTGATCTGGCAGAGGTCCAAGACGTTATATGACCACAACGTATTATATGTGTGACAGGAAGAGAGAGGACCCAAAAGGCTTGAAGATGCTACTTCTTTCTGTGTCCAGTGGTCTTTTGCTCACTTAGTGCTGCTATTGTACGTTTCTACTCCATATTGTATGTGTGTTGTGTGTGTGTGTGTGTGTGGTGTGTGGTGGTGTGTGTGTGTGTGTGTGTGTGTGTGTGTTAAAGAAAGGCAGCGAGAGGTTGAGAAATGTACTGTAATGTATAAGCTGAGCCTTGAGGCAGCTAAGAGCTTTTAGAGAAGAGCAACAGGGACTGATGACAGAGCGGCAGCAAGGCGTGACTGACGAGTAGACAGACTCAGAAGGACAAGAAAATAAAAAACGTCGGAAGAAGAAGAGAGACTGAAGCTGGAGAGAAGAAAACAGGACAGTAGAGGTTATAAAGGAAAAAAGTCTTATTTCTATGGAGTAAATACAGATGATAATTCAGCAATCAGGGTTTCCCTCCTTGCTGTGTGTGTGTGTGGGTGTGTGGTGTGGTGTGTGTGGTGTGGTGTGTGTTGTGTGTGGGGTGTGTGTGTGTGGGTGTGTGTGTGTGGTGGGGTGTGTGTGGGGTAATAATGGTGTCTCCGGAACCACTTAGCAGCTGTATATTACCTGAGTAAAACAGGGTGTGTGCGATTTTTATCAAAACAAAGTGGTGATAATGTGTTTGAGTTTGTTTTAAGTGTGTGGTTATTCCGGTGTACAGTGTCATTTTGTGTGTGTGTGTGTGTGTGTGTGTGTGTGTTGTGTGTGTGTGTGTGTGTGGTGTTTGTGGTGTGGGGTGTGTGTGTGTGTGTGTCTGTGTGTGTGTGTGTCGGTGTGTGTGAATTTACTGATTTGTGTGTGTGGTGTGGGCATGCTTGCCTGGGCAGCCTCTGTACAGTCTCCTCTGGAGGTGCACGAATTGAAAGCCTTGAAATGATAACGAGAGTTATGAATAGGTGTATACACTTGAGAGGGGGAGGAGTGAGAGCGAAAGACATGGAAAGAAAGAAGAAAAGGGAGAGAGATGAAAAAAGGACAGAGATTTAATGGGTGATGAGCAGAGTAAAAAGGAACAGTGTAATTCATAAAAACGAAATGTGTACGGGGAATAAAGTCATTATTGGAGGTAAGAAATCAGTGCTTTATTTCCACAAGTGAATGTTTTTTCACACGCTCGTCTTCTCTCCTTCAGTAAAAGAGAGAATGTGGGACGAATGGGAAAGAAAAAAATTAAATAAAAAAGATAAAAAGGGTATGGGGGAGTATGATTGCATGTTTTGTGTTAGGGCGGAGCAAGGCCGACAAAGAGGCAAAGTGTGCGAGATGGAAAGAGAGTTAAATTGTGAGGCAATGTCTTGTAAACCAGGTGGTGTGACAATAGCTCAGTAGGACCCCCTGCACTCCCAGGCTGTCTCACGTGCTGCCTGCAGTATTTAGAGTGCTCTCTTTTAGTCAGGCATCCTGACTCCAGCGCCTCAACTATGGCCTCAATGGGTCCTCCGAAACCTGCGGTAAATAGCAACATGTCACAATCGAGCAACCTCTCTAGCCCGCTACTAAACCGACCACTGCGACTGGCAACTGAATATATAATGTAGTCTAAAGTTGCGCCATTTTCCTGTGTGTGGGCTGTGCCTGCGTTTATGTGGTGATCTTGTGAGTTACAGTAAATTTCGTGTGTGCACGTCCTGCAGGACCACCTGTCATCAAGCATCATATAGCCATGTGGGAGGTGCCTAGCATTGCATTTCCCATTGGTGCATTTAAAGTTTTGTTGTAGTCAAAAATACCCATGATTTTAACAACGTGTGGTTGTCATTGCAGTCAGATGTCCATTCTGTAAATAGTTAACATTCCGACTAAGTCATATAAAGCTGCACATTACCAGCTTTCACCAAGTTGGAACGGGAACACCCTGCAGGTCACTCATGTTATACTAGTTAAGCCTAACGCGGGCTCCATCAGCAACAAAAAACACTGCAACTAATGGCTAGAAACTTAAACCCTGTAATAACCCCTCTCTCCTTACTCTTGTGTTGGCAGTTAATGTGAGGTGAGACTTTCGAAAACTCTTCCTACTTTTAGAGGGATTTTGTTTTGTCACAACCGCTTCCCATTAAGTCGTTTTGTTCGTCTGGAAGACGGGCACTCTGACTCGAGATGGCTGAGACAACCTGCCATTCCACGAGGCATTGCAGATCTGCCCATCTGCACTCCGAGAATGCCAGCACCACGAGGGCGTTGCCCCAGCTCTGTCGTGGACTCCACGGTCTGTGCTACCGTCCTTATAGTTCAGGGTTTAACACGTAGTTACCAAATGTGTTTGTTGTGGAAAATTAAATAGTCTTTCCATGTCTTTATCTTCATTCAGGAAACAGTCTTACCCTCGGTGTGTTCATCTCAATAGTTTTTCCATGTGGCGCTACACATAATTTTTCCACTCCTTCTGCCCCTTGTTCAAGGTGGTCCTGGCCGTTTTATATCAAAATCATAATCAAATCAATCAAAATAACCAGCAGACAGCTGTGTGTGGGTGTGGGAGGGGGGTGTTGCAGCATGCGTGGTGTGTCTGCGTTTGTGTGTGCTGCATGCGCTGTTTGGTAGTATTTTTATTGCTCTGCTTAATGAAAAAAGCATTTGCCCCATCTATGGTTATTCAACAAGTAGGGAGGAGGACAGCGGAATCAGGAAGGACAGGAAGAAGGAAGGAATGAAGGAATGAGGAAGTCAGTAGAAGAGAATAATTGGGAAAAGAAGTGGTGGGATAAGATAACTTATAGAAAGGAAAGAGGTGAAAGAGGCAAACGGGATGGAAAGGGGTAAGAGAAGACAAACGATAGAATGACCATATAAATTAAGACAAATAGAAGCAGAAAAGGCAGTGGGATAGGAAACGAGCAGAGTGGAGAATGTGATAGGGAGGGGAAAAAAGCGAGACAGTTGGAAAGAAGGACAGTAAGAAGTCACGGAAAATTGTTAGAGATGAGGAGGAAGGGAAGAGTGCAGAAAAGGTGAAAGAGATTGGGAGAAATAGAGATCGTGGGTAGAGACGGGGAATGAGAGATGCGTGAAAAAAGGAAGATTGGGCAACAGGAAAGTGAAGAGCAGAAGGAAATGGCACTGATGGGAAAGAAGGAGAAGTGCAGAAAAAACAGTAAGTGTAGGGGTTGGTAGAAGGAAAGAAAAGTTAGGGTTACAGGAAGGAAGAAAAGGAATAAAGAAGGAGAAAAGGAAGCGAGTTGGGAAGGAACAGGAGAAGGAAAAAAAGTGGGATGGAAAAAGAGGAAGAAGGGACTGACAAGTATGGGGGAGAAGGAAAAAAGTTGTGTGTGTGTGTGTGTGTGTGTGTGTGTGTGTGTGTGTGTGTGTGTGTGCGCAGCATGCTGGTCCCATGCAGGTTTGTGGGGGTTCTTAAGTTAAGTTCAGTGTTGTAGGCATGACAAGCTTCATTTGAACTGAATATTTCTGTACTTTTTAAATGACGCACTTTTACTTGTAATGTACTTTTGCTTGCTTTTTTACGTTGTGTAAGTAGCACCTTTACTTAAGTGAAGGATCTGAATACTTTTTCCACCACGGCAGAGCCTCACCTATTTCAGTTATTATGTCCTTTACATTTATGCACTCTTTTATTTCCTCTCTGTGTTCCTTGTCCTCTCCACCTCCAGCTCCTCTTCATCTTTATGAGTCGTTGAGGCAGAAACAGACAGAGACAGGTGATATCTGATGGGCAGATGGTGATGACTGTTGCTAGTCAAGCAGAATAGATGGGGCCAATTGAACACTGAGTTTGTGTTTTGTGTGTGTGTGTGTGTGTGTGTGTGTGTGTGTGTGTGTGTGTGTCGGGACCGTTCTGCAAATGGCATTCGTTTCATGGTAGCAATTAAGTGCTGGGAGGTTTCAGGTCAAGGTTAATTAGCATGCAAAGATGAAAAGAGAGTTAGACGCGAAGGGCTGGACGTTAATCACGTTTATTCCACACCATGACCACTGCTGTGTGTGTGTGTGTGTGTGTGTGTGTGTGTGTATGTGGGTGTGTGGTGGTGTGTGTGTGGGGGGGGGGGGGGGGGCGTGGCAGTGAGTGTGTGTGTGTGGGTGTCTGTATCAGCTATCCCTACATTAACAACATGAAAACAGGGTTACATGAGATAAAAGTATATTTGCTCAACAACCCTACAAACATCACCTTTAAAAACAAATTAAGAGCTTCACCAAATTTGTAATTACTTCAGGGCTGTTGTGTTTTTGTTATTTTGTCACCTAAGTGTTGCAGCTTCTCTCAATCACATTCTCTTTTTCTTTTCTTTTCCTCTGTGCCCTTGCTGGTGCCACTCTATACTTTACCTACCTATTACATACTGCTGAGGCTTTCTGCTCTGTATTTCACAGCTCAATGATATAAATTCTGCTGTATATGCACTTTGTGTGTGTGTGTGTGTGAGTGTGTGTGTGTGTGTGTGTGTGTGTGTGTGTGTGTGTGTGTGTGTGTTTATGGTGATTGATATGCATTTATGATGTGAGGTGAACAGCCATTAAAAGCAGGGAAACTGTAAGCACTGCCTTGAGCTGTGACTATTAGTTTGAAAGTTTCCGGTGTTGGCAAAACACAAGGGACAGCAGTGGCAGATGTTAGGGGAGAGAGAGAGAGAGAGAAAGAGAGAGAGAGAGAGAGAAAGTGTGTGTGTGTGTGTGTGTGTGTGTGTGTGTGTGTGTGTGTGTGTGTGTGTGTGTGTGTGTGTGTGTGTGTGTGTGTGTGTGTTGACTACTAGTAGCAGGTGGTAAGTTTATTTCACCTCTCTGGCCCAAACCCATGCTCACGAGGGATTTTAAGGCAATCAAAAGCTCAGCTGTTCTTGAGCTGTAAGTACACTAGTGTGTGTGTTTGTGAGATTCTGGGACCGATTGTCTTTTTACATGAGCAAGAGGATTTCAAAGAAAAAGATTCACCCTCTGTAATTAACTGAATCACAGACATACTGTAAATCTCTCTTCATAGAAGGCTATATCATCTTCCCAGTTTCTTCAGTAAAGTGACCTTCTCAAAGCAGGTTCTTTTATCTGCTTTTCCAGGTCTTTGCTTTAGTTAAGCTCAAGTGTTGCTTAACCTTTTTCCAATTAAAATCCGGAATGAGATCGTTCTGCACACTCCCCTTTTGACCAAAGCTCAATATAGCTAATTGTGATGGGAATAACGGCATTATAAATAACGAATTTACTATTGGCGTTACTTTTTTTCAGTAACAAGTAATCTAATCGATTACTCTTCCTATCTTAATAACGCCATTACCATTGCTACGGAAAAATGCGGCGTGTTACTACAATTGAAGCTGTTTTTTTCATCAGACCAACGTGATCTCTGAGCCGGGAGGCAAAGACTTTTTTTCTCCCTTGGTTAGCGGGTCATGCACTAGACAAGCTCATAATGCTGACGATTGATTGGCTGAGGCTGAGTCCAAATTTCATGGTAAGTTTATCAGAGGTAGAGTTGGGCGGGTGTTCAAAAGCACGCATAGTCAAACAGACAATGAACAACACAAGCGAGTCAGTCAACGAGAGACAGGTATGGCGTTATGATGTTTTCCTGCTAAAGATTTCCCACCGTGGTCAGAAAACACAGGCACTATGACTCTAGAGTGGCTACTCACTCCGAAGCTTATTTGCACTACAAAGAGTGTATACATTTGTTATTTATTTTTGCTATAGTGCTTAACAAGCATTTTTTAATTTTTCCCAATTGTGGCCTGTTAAGGGGCAATCAATTCTAAAACATGTTTGTATCGATCCACTAGACATAATATCTATGTACATGGTATTTGATTGGAGGTTAGTCTCACTTTGTCCCACAGCAACATTAAAATAGTTTAGATGTGTGTACATTGTTTCTGTTGATGTATTGTATGAAGTGTCCATTTCATTATAATATTCAGATTTATTATAAATAATTGAACATGCACATGTATTTTATGTTCTGTTAAAGAGGGGTGGAGGTGGGGTCACATTTGAGCATTAAAAAATGTACTTGAAGGTAACGCATTAGTTACTTTCTGAAGTAACTACTTACTTTTAGAATTTGTAACTGACTAATTTAGTTACTTTTTGGAAGAAGTAACTAGTCACTGTAATTAATTACTTTTTAAAAGTAAAAACTTGCCCAACACTGCTAATCAGGTCATGTGAAATCCCAGCAGCACCCAGCAAACAATCTGCGGTCTGACACACAGTTTTAGTATCCAAGGGCCTCAGGTTTCTAACTCCAGATGGGCAGGTTTGCTCAGCTCATTGTAAATAAGGGTCTGACAGCTTGGGAAGGACAAAGACAGCCATTACTGAAGTGGCTGTCGGCGAAAGAAAGGATGAGGGGGGAAAAGGGAAAGAGATTGTTTGTTATTAAATTCTCTCTTCCTGGGATCAGTGACATAAAGGCTTTTAGTGGCTGCTGGAACCACTCTCCTGCAAAACCCCGTCTAATTGGTTAATGACACCTGATGTCATAACATGCACCCCTCTCACCGTGCCAACGCAATCCTTCATCCTCCTTTTCATGTTATTTTTGTACTCTCTCTTTGAGTTCCTGTCCCACTGTCAGCAACGCACATGCACAAATACACTCATACACTCAACTGATATGGCTGCTAACAATTTTATTTTTATTCATTAATCTGTTGATTTTAAAAGAATTTATGAATTGATTAAATGTCTATACATTTTTCCAGAGCCCTAAGGTGAGATCTACGAATAGTTTGTTACTGTAACCAAAAAACATTTTGCTTTTTTCTTTGATAAAGGATTTAAATTATGCATACATTTTTAATCTTTCAACTATTCAATAAGCCTTACTTACAGCAGACATTTTGACTTGTCATAGTAGGAAAAGCGCAGGAGTCACTAATAACATAACAACATCACATGACAGTGTGAAAGTGATTCAGCACAAACAAATACCAGGACCGTTAAATTGAAGCAGAGTGCTATATAAGTGAGAAACCTATTAATTGACTAATTGTTTTAGTACTTCACAAAAATCTTCTAGAACCACAAGAGTGGTTACGCACATGATGAAAGTTTGGACAAAAAATAAATAAATGCAGACTAGACGTTAATTGTGATGAACTACGCAACACAAGCAAAGCAAATTGCTTTTCATGTTTTATAAAAAATGAATGGATGCCTGGAAAAGTAAAAAGTATTTAAGTGTAGCCTACAATATGTAGCCTATTTATAAATTAGAAAAATGTAAAGTGTACATGATGTGCAATTAACAGCTAAACTTGGTCCTTCAACTTTCCACTCCTGTGAGGTGGACTGCCTGTCTGTCGACCCCCATCCTGCCCTTTGGTCTGTCTGTCTCTCTGTCTGTCTATCTGTCTTTCTATCTGGCCTTTAGTTACCTAAGAACCCCAAACCAAAAATAACAACACACTGTCAGACCTCTCGTTGCTACCTTCTCATATAGCCCATAAACTTAACAGCTCTCCTCACAGCCTGCGCTGCTACTCTACACAGTCCCAAAGTGCAAGGCAAGTCGAGAGCACTCCGACAGTGGTTTGTTTGCCGATCTTCTCATAACACTCTTCCATTTGCTCATCATGATTGCGATTCACTCACTCACGAGTGAACTGCAGCTCCTCCCCCAAGTTTGCCTGTGCAAGTGAACCTCTCGTCTCTCAAAAGCTCAGTGAACCTTGTTCAAAATGTGGATTCAAGACTACGGATGGTGCAGCACCAGTGACCCATATGTGGAATGAAGCATCAGAAATACATCTGAACCCCTCAATTTACACACACACATACACACACACACACACACACACACACACACACATACACACACACTTCCCTGCATATAGACTCCGTTCTCTCCCCAAGGAAAAATCCTAACAGCAGGCTCTACACGTTTTCATCCTGTAGAATGTATTGAGGCAGACATGCATAACATGCATTCATTCACTCAATTGCACACACACACACACACACACACACGCACGCACGCACAGACAAACAAAAGACTGAAAAGGGAGTAATGGGCTTAGTGCAGCAGAGCTTTATGTGTGTAATAATCTTGTCATGATACTGTCCTAATCCTCCTCTAATCTACTACCCTTCTGGAAAGATGAAATTGGGATTACCTTTCTATCTGTTTACATTACACAGGCATCTTCTCTTTCAGTGTGTGTGTGCCATGAGGCATTGCAGTATTCCCGGGAATGTCAGCTATTGTCGTGCTCTCAGTTTTTTTTCTGCTGATCTCAGTGCTCTGCTTTTCTGACTGCTGCTGTGTGTGTGTGTGTGTGTGTGTGTGTGTGTGTGTGTGTGTGTGTGTGTGTGTGTGTGTGTGTGTGTGTGCGCATGTCTGTTCGTGTGTCTGTTTGTGTACATAAACTGTGTCATATTTGATTCAGAGAAAAAATCTTTTTCACAATGAAGAGAAGGTTTCCTCTCCTGAGACAAAAGGTGACATTTAAAGGTGAGCTAAATTGCTGACACACTCACTAACACATTAACACACACACCGCAGTGAAACAGATGGCCACTGTGTGTGCTTGTTTACGCTCAGATGATCATTCATATGCACAGTAAAAATTAACATACTAACAAGCTGCTTGCACACGTGTGTGTGTGCCTGAGTGTGTCAATTTGTGATTACCACTGGTTGTGGGACAGAAGCTGAATCTGTGCGTGCGTGCGTTAATGACATAGGCTCCACTGACCATGACTGGGGCATAAAGAAGCAATCCGCTGTCTCTTATCCTATACCTCATCTTTACAATTCCTTCTCCCTAAGGGAGAGGGGTAAGCGGGCGTCCACTAAGCGTATAGCTCCTATGGTGCCATTTTAATGCACAGCACTCACCCGCCGTTAGCATTCCATTGACTGCCATACATTTTGGCGCCACTTTAGCAGCGAATAACTTTACATCTGAAGTGTTTAAAAACTTAAGTTGTTAATTTAACACAACAAAGAAACACAACAATGTATAAACGGCTCCATTACCTTGTATCTCACGTTATGGGGATTGTGTCACAACCAAGCGACTTGCTGTCACATAGTTGACAAATCACCATATTGTCAGGAGTAGCACGCAGACAGTTTCAACTTACATTAGCTGTTTAGGTTTAATTACTAATTTTAACTCGCAGCAACGCTCAGCTATCACCTGTAAAGTGCTTCTAATCCTTCACTGGTCTCCGTCCAGAGCAATGGGATCTGTTGGTCCATTTCTGTAACTGTCTATGGTTTCCACAGGTAGCGTTTTTCAACTGCAACTCCAAGTGGAGTTGTGTCACCACAACATGATGCCGACGGTTTACCAGTTTGTCAACTTTTCTCTCAGTTTAAATCTGGCCTAACAAAACAGTTTGGTAAATTGTATTGTCTTGGCACACACTTTGCCTTTAAGTTTGATTAATGTTATATTACTAGCAATACACCAGTTGTTACAATGCTGACGTTACTACAATGCTACTACTAAAACTCAATTAGGCTAGAGGGAAATCACAATCTATAAATTTTCATGTATAGCATGTGTGTATACACAGCACAATATATTGGAGGCACCTTACCGACTCTGCCCTCTCATTGGCTACCGCTCTGCAAAAGTTGACTCGGAGTCAACTTTAGGAGAGCAGGGAGAGCGGTGAACATCCATGCATTTTCACCGCCATCAGCGGAATTCACAAAACTCGTTCATATCGCTGTTCTCATAGAGAATGAATTGAATTGCATCACTCTGCTGTTATTTCAGCTACCTGTGGAAATCCAGCATAAGGGCAAAAAAGGTAAATAGGGATGGACAGAAAAGAAAAGATATAAAGAAACCGGTTAAAAAGATGGAGTTAAGTTCAAGAATTGTTTCAAAATGGAGCAAAGGTTGGAGAAGTTGTAGAGAAGACAGGGAGAAGATGAGAAAGATACAGAGGATTGGTTTAAAAAAGAGACTGTAACGTGATGGTGAAAAAAGATGAGAGACAGCTAGAAGGGCAGATAAGAGACAGAAAGAAAAAGGTAGAGGAGAAGATGAAAGAGAGAGAAAGAACCATAGTACACTACTTTGGTAGCTTAAGAAGGCTGCTCAGACTTTTTACATGCTCGAGGCAGAGCTGGTCTTAAAAGACATTGAAATGAACAAAGCTCAGTGTGTGTACGTGTGTTTGTGTGTGTTTGTGTACTTGCCCTCAAGCTTTTGGCCACTAATGGGCAGCAAAGTCTTTGTTCCTGAGCAACATGGTAGTGGTGCACACACACACACACACACACACACACACACACACGATTAGTCACTCTTTTTAAATAACAGCCTGTATTGGAGTTCATGTTTGTGCATCTTTTCATGTATGTGTGTGTGTATTTTGTATATCAGCTTCTGGTGGTTGATTGCGATTGCTCAGAGTCAGATTGTTGCAGGTCATTGGCTAACAGTTGCCCAGGGAGACAACTCAGCTGGCCGCAATCGGCGGATGATCCTAATATAGTCTGACAGCCTTGTTAGTGCAACCTGATTGGTCAATTAGTAACATCACTTACTCTGAAATCCCTGGAGAGAGAGAAATGGAAAAAAAAGTAGTGATATTAGTTTATTTTACTTTTTCCAAGTTGATTTAACATTGTTTTGCTGCTTCATGTATATGTCACAGTAAATCAAGTGTTTATTGGAAGGAGGAGTGAGGTTGACAGAGATTGGGGTGCAGATGGGATGGGGTAGGTGGGTGTGTTGTGGAGACATATCCAATCTTTCCATAAATTATGAATGTGTTCCGGAGGAAAGCATTCAATAAGCAAATGCCACATGGTGCTGAGTCAATGAATCCAACTGTGTGTGTGTGTGTGTGTGTGTGTGTGTGTGTGTGTGTGTGTGTGTGTGTGTGTGTGTGTGTGTGTGTGTGTGTTGGTCTACATGCTTGTGTGCATGGCATGCTTAATGCATTTCAAAGTGATTTGTTGCCTTGACTAACAATGAATGACATGCAATAATAATATGTGGTATTTTTGGTTTGTGCAGATGTATTTGTGATTTTAAAGTAAAAATAGACAAATTTAGTATATGTTGTTGAGTTTATATATTAAAAACAAGTGCTATCTGTAATAATAATAATGTAATAATAATTTCTGTGTATGATTTGCTTCAAAGAAATCTGGTGCATGGTATATCCGGCCTTTTTTCTCTCTTTACTTTTTTTTACCATAAGACTGTTAATTGTTGCAAGAGGACCTTGTGTAGCATCTTCTTGCAGCAAGAAAAGACAATTGAAAATTGTTTCAAACAAATCTGGAAATTTATGAAAATCTGTCAAAATCATCACATTGAGCAAAATGTGACTCTCTTTTTCTGCGTGGGATGTTATCAGTTTATACATGTAATTTTCATTTGGACAGTTTGTTTGTTACAGAGAGCCTGAACAACAGCTGTATATAGGTGTATAACAGATAGAAAATCTTCGATCCATCTCTCCGTTTCTGCTCATCTTTCCCCTCTGTATTATAACCAGAACCTCTTCTTTGGCAGCTGAGATAGAATGACCACTGCTGTGCTCATGTCTGGCAATGCTGATAGTAATAAAGTTGTGTTATTTTGAAGGCCAGCCATGAACGACTTAATAAACTTGTTGAGCTTGGTGTCTGCGTCTGTGTCAATAGACTGGCTAATAAAGTTATGTTATAAGGATGGCAGGCAGCCTGCATGGCCTGCTGCTTTTAGAGACATGTCACGCTGTGTGTAAGTTAATAAAGTTATGTGTCCTTTGAATGGGTGTAATGCAGTTGCGGGGGGCGCTGCTGTGTGATGGTAGCATTACAGAAGGCATTTTGATTGTCAGTGCAAATGCCTCTCAGTATGACGAAGGCCAGAGCAAACCGAGAGCTTCCTACCTGTTCTGCGCAGTGATTTTGTGGGTCTATACTATCACGTCTTAACATCATGGGAAAACGCAAACACACACACTGCAAATAGGAAGGTGAGAACACACGGGCAACATGTGCGCCCACAGATACACACAAACTGGAATGAGGATGTTCGGTATGTGGCTTCCATGTCAGGTGGAGCTGAGAAGGGTTGACACCTCGTCGGAGAGTCTGGGATAGGAGACGGGAGATCTTATTATGTGACACCAGGCTTTAAATAGTCACAGGGGAAGTAGAGATGGATCCAAATGGATCACCTCTGCTCCACAGGGCCCCTCCACCAGTTTGTGAGTGTCTGTGTGGAAATGCCTCTGGGCATGGTACTGTATAGATCTTTTTTTTTCAATCAGCACGTCTTATTGAGGCCATTTTTTTCAAAAGAGGCTTGAGAATATTGACAATACAACGAGACATCGATGTTTTCTCTGTCAACACTCTAGGCATTTTTTTTATGAAAGATTTGGCATTGTATGATTATTATTAGATAGCTGACAGTATAGAGAGAGAGTGAGAAGGCGAGTGACGTGCAACAAAGGTCACCAGCCGGTTCATAGTCGGCGGTGCTCTGCACCTCAACCCCTACTCACCCCACTCCAGGAAACTTTTTTTTTTACTTTGCCGGAAACTCTTGTAATCTCCAATTTACTTACATACCTTTCTTGTTCTTTTTTTTTTGCTCATATATTGCTCAGAAACAAATTATTTAAATCCACTTAAAAGAATAAATCTATAAAAATGTACAACTAAAATTAAAGAACCATGATTGCTGTTTATTCTTTTAAAAGCTAAGCAGTTCTTAAATCTAATGCCGCCAAGATGGAGGAACAGACGAGGTTAAGTAATTATTGGATCATGTCCCATAATT
>NC_045734.1:14118566-14123919 GCF_008692095.1 Etheostoma spectabile
TGACTGACGAGAGACAGACTCAGAAGGACAAGAAAATAAAAAACAGTCGGAAGAAGAAGAGAGACTGAAGACTGGAGAAGAAGAAACAGGACAGTAGAGGTTATAAAGGAAAAAGTCTTATTTCTATGGAGTAAATAGAATGATAATTCAGCAATCAGGGTTTTCCTCTTGGTGTGTGTGTGTGTGGGTGTGTGGGTTGTGGTGTGTGGGTGTGGGGTGTGTGTGTTGGTGTGTGTGTGTGTGTGGTGTGTGTGTGTGTGTGTGTGTTATAATGGGTGTCTCCTAGGAACCACTTAGCAGCTGTATATTTCCTGAGTAAAACGGGTGTGTGCGATTTTATCAACAAAGTTTGCTTGATAATGTTTGGTTTGTTTAGTGTGTGGTTATTTCCTGTGTCAGTGTTCATTGTGTGTGTGTGTGGGTGTTGTGTGGGTGTGTTGTGTGTGTGTGTGGGTGTGTGTGGTGTGTGTGTGTGTGTGTGTGTGTGGGTGTGTGTGTGGTGTGTGTTGTGTTGTGTGTGCATTTGTGCATGTGTGTGTTGGTGCAGCTTGCCTTGGGCAGCCTCTTGATACAGTCTCCTCTGTAAGGTGCACGAATTGGAAGCCTTTTGAAATGATAACAGAGTTATGAATAGTTATACACTTGAGAGGGGGAGAGTGAGAGCGAAAGACATGGAAAGAAAGGAAGAAAAGGGAGAGAGATGAAAAAAGGACAGAGATTTAATGGGTGATGAGCAGAGTAAAAAGGAACAGTGTAATTCAATAAAAACGAAATGTGTACGGGGAATAAAGTCATTATTGGAGGTAAGAAATCAGTCCTTTATTTCCTCACAAGTGAATTGTTTTCTTATTCACAGCTCTGTCTTCTCTCCTTTATCAGTAAAAAGAGAAATTGAGGGAGGAATGGGAAAGAAAAAAAATTAAATTAAAAAAGATAAAAGGTTATGGGGGAGTATGTTTGCATGTGTTTGTGTTAGAGGCTGAGCAAGGCCGACAAAAGAGGACAAAGTGTGCGAGATGTGAAAGAGAGGTTAAATTGTGAGGCAATGTCTTGTTAACCCATGTGGTGGGTGACAATAGCTCAGTAGGACCCCCTGCACTCCCAGGCCTGTCTCAAGTGCTGCCTGTCAGTATTTAGAGTGCTCTCTTTCTAGTCAGGCAGCCTGCTCCAGCGCCTCACTATGGCCTCAACTGGGGCCTCCTAAGACCCCTGCGGTAAATAGCAACAATGTCACAACGCCAACCTCTCTAGCCCGCTACTACCAGCCCCACTGCGACTGGCACACTGAATATATCCAATGTAGTTAAAGTTGCGCCATTTTCCTTGTGTGTGGGCTGTGCTGCGTTTATGTGGTGATCTTGTGAGTTTAAGTAATTTCTGTGTTGCACGTCCTGCAGACACCTGTCAATCAAGCAGTCAATTAGCCAGTGTGGGAGGTGCCTAAGCATTGCATTCCCAGTTGGTGCATTTTAAGTTTTTGTAGGTCAAAAATAGCCACATGATTTTAACAACTGTGTGGTTTGTCAGTGCAGTCAGATGTCAATATTCTGTAAATAGGTTAACATTCCACGAAGTCATATTAAGTGCACATTACCCAGTTTCACCAAGTTGTGAACCGGGCAACCCTGCAGGTCACTCATGTTATGACTAGTTAAGCTAACCGGGCTCATTAAGCAACAAAAAACACTGCAACTAATGGCTAAGAAACTTAAACCCTGTAATTAAACCCCTCTCTCCTTTACTCTATGTGTTGCAGTTAATGTGAGGATGAGACTTTCTAGACAACTCTTTCCTACTTTTAGAGGGATTTGTGTTGTGTCAAACCGGCTCGCCAATTAAGTAGTTTTGTTTGCGTCTGAAGACGGGCCTGCTGACTCGATGATGCGTCTTGAGCAACCTCCATTCCCAGGAGGCATTGCAGCATCCTGCATCCTGCATCCGAGATGGCCAGCACACGAGGGCGTTGCCCCAGCCTCTCGTGGACTCCACGAGTCTGTGCTCCGTCTTATAGTTCAGGTTTTAAAACGTGTATTTACAAATGTTTTGTTGTGGGAAAAATAAAATAGTCTTTCCATGTCTTTATCTTCATTCAGGAAACAGTCTTACCCTCGGTGTGTTCATCCAATAGTTTTCCATGTGGCAGCGTACACATAATTTTCCATCCTTTGCCCTTGTTTCCAAGTGTTGTCCTTGGCCTGTTTATAATCAAAATCTAAATCAAAATCAAATCAAAATAACAGACAGACAGCTGTGTGTGTGTGTGTGCATGCATGCGTGCGTGTGTGCATGCGTTTGTGTGTGTGCGTGCATGCGCATGTTTGGTAGTATTTTATTGCTCTGCTTAATGAAAGAAAGCATGTGCCCCATCTATGGTATTCAACGATAGATAGGGAGGAGGACAGAGGAAGGAAGGAAGGAAGGAAGGAAGGAAGGAAGGAAGGAAGGAAGCAGTAGAAGAGAATAGATTGGGAAAAAGAAGTGGTGGGATAGAGAACTTATAGAAAGGAAAGGAGAAAGAGGCAAACGGTGATGGAAGGGGAAGAAGAGACAAGACGATAGAAGTGACAATATAAATGAAGACAAAAGAGAAGCAGATAAAAGGCCAGTGGGATGAAGGAAAAGAGAGAGTGGAGAATGTGAGAGGAGGGGAAAAAGAGAGACAGTTGGAAAGAAGGAAAGTAAGAAGCAGGAAAAATTGTTAGGAGATGAGGAGGAAGGGAAGAGATGAGAAAGAAGGGAAAGAGAGTGGGTAGTAAAATAGAGATCGTGGGTAGAGAAGGGAATGAAGAGATGCAGTGAAAAAGAAGGAAGATTGGGAACAGGAAAGTGAAGAGCAGGAAGGAAATGGCACTGAATGGAAAGAAGGAGAAGTTCAGAAAAACAGTAAGTCGTAGGGGTTTGTAGAAGGAAAGAAAAGTTACAGGGTTACAGGAAGGAAAGAAAAGGAATAAAGGAAGGAGAAAAGGAAGCGAGTTGGGAAGGAAAGGAGAAAGGAAAAAAAGTGGGATGGAAAAAGAGAAGAAGGGACTGACAAGTATGGGGGAGAAGGAAAAAAGTTGTGTGTGTGTGTGTGTGTGTGTGTGTGTGTGTGTGTGTGTGTGTGTGTGGGTGTTTATGTGTGTGTGAGTGGTGAGAGGTCTATGTCTGTCTTCACCAGGATTAAGCTTCAGCGTTATTACAGCCTCATTAATCAGTCCACTTCTTCCATTACAACACACACACCACACCCACACACACACACACACACACACACACCACACACCACACACACACACACCACACACACACAACACACACACACATTGATGCGTGTCGCTGTCGTGCACACTTGCATAGACACGCACTCAAACACAAATACATATGCATTTTGAAACGACATTGTCAATCAATCTCTTCAGGGTTGCAGTCGGGTATTCTAGTCATGTTAATCAGTGTGTGGTGTGTGTGTGTGTGTGTGTGTGTGGTGTGTGTGTGTGTGTGTGTGATTTAAGTAACGCTATCTGTAGTGTTGGTGTTGGTGCTGTTGCTCTCATATGTCCTCTCTACAGGAATGTAGCCTGTTTAAAGTCACTCATCGAGCTCTGACCTGCACATATTCTCTATATTTGGGACATAAACCTCATCGTGGACATTGTAGCACAGTGGGTCATATTTTCAACTGAACTGCTTGTGTTACACTGCGGTTAGTAGATGGAATAGTGGCATCACTCAGGTCTGAACTCAGCTGCAGCCTGCAATGTCTGAACTTGTCCAGTGGAAACTTAACATGCTGCGCTAAATTAGCCCTGGCTGGTAGGGATTGTGTGATCAAACACTTTGAAGCCTGGCTGGTCGGATTTAATAAGAGAAAGCATTTCGCATCAGAAAAATATCACAAAAAACAAAAGCTAGATATGAAAAATAAATTTCCAGACACATAATATAAGAACATTCCAATACAAATAAAAGTATTATCAGCAACTTGTAACATGTAAATTACTCTTATGGCTTTTGTTTATGTTTTAAATAAAAAAAATGTAAAAAAAAACATTATACTGTTGTAGCTGATCATTTTACTTATGTTATATATTGTTGGGTAATTAAGTCCATACAAATGGATCATATTAAATAATTTAAAGTTTTGTATATCAAAACTAAATGTGTGGGCTTTAACTTTAGCTGTCAGATAAATTTAGTGGAATAAAAAGTATAATACAGTATAGTCCCTTCCCATGTTGCAGAGTAGAAGTGTAAAGTACCAAAAAGAAAAACGGTATGATTAATATACTATATTAGTGGCTGGAGAGTTTTCTTCATTTAATACAGTAAGTATTGATGGCAGAGCGATGACATGTGACAAAGGTTACCATCTGGAGTTGTTTGATTTAACCCAATTAATAGGTTAATGTGAAGGTTAAGAGTTAAATGTCTAAGCATTAAAGTTGTAAAACCTGAAAACAAAATTAATTTTGCGTATGTCACAAAAATGTGACATGTGCAAAAAAAAGGTTTCTTTTGATAAACATACAATCACTGAGAATCATTCCCTTCAAATCACCAATCACAAATACAGATGTTTTTAATGATTGACTTTTATGTGTGCTCATATGTATTTGTTTGTGTGCACATGCGCATGTACTATGTATGCATGTGTGTGTGTTGTCTGGCTGATGTCCAGGAGACTTAAAGGAGAATTCCGGCCAATTTTTATGTTAATCTTGATTGCTATAAATATGTGAGTATTTTCGATTGAAAAAAAACCCGACCTAAATCGGTGCAGGCAACACTGAGTAGCTGCAGCTACGTGTACACGCTTCCACTGAGCTAAAATGGCAGTTAATGGGGCAAGTTTAAGAGGGCCTTTGTGACTCTTAACAGACTAGGTAATTCCATGTAGTACATAGTTATTGACATGGTCATAACTACTGCAGTGCTCAATTACCTAAATTTGAGGGGAAAATAAACTACAATAAACTATTTGTCGCCACGAAGGCAGGACACCCACCACACCACCGGGCGCTCGTGGGATTGTTGTCGGCTGCAGGAGGCGAGGAAGGCGGAGACAAAGGCTGCTTGCTTGGCTAAGGGAACTAGCGCACAGATCGACACTGCCAAGCCTCCCACTCACCAACACCAGATTGATCACACACAAAATGGATGAGCTACAAATACACACGGAACTGTTGCGTTATGATTTTCACAAAAGCCTGGCTGAACACACTTATCAATAACGGCTAACAGCTAGCAGCTAACAGCTAGCTCTAGCAGCTAACCTGGCAAGAAGCTACCCACCAACAAAATCAAGACAGGGTAGGTGAATTAAAACAATGTCTGACTTGAAAACACATCTTGATGTTACATAAGGGCCCTGTTC
>NC_045734.1:14123929-14125280 GCF_008692095.1 Etheostoma spectabile
GACATATTAATTGCATTGTGTGTCTGTTAAGTGGCACAAAGGCCCTCTAAAACATGCGCCATTAACTGTCGTTTTAGCTTAGTGCAAGCTTATACACGTAGCTGCGGCTACTCAGTGTTGCCTGCAGCAATTCAGGTTGGGTTTTTTCAATCGAAAGTACTCGCATATTTATAGCAATCATGATTAACATAAAATTGGCCGGAATTCTCCTTTAATGGCCACCACTGTTTGCTTTCATGGCCCATCTTTCCAACCCGCTGCTCACAGGAATGCCGAATAGACATTAGTCAGTTTGCTCACTTCAACACATATGGGGTTTAAGTAAAATGCAACGTAAACAAACAAAAAGCCCCAACAACCAATCAAGAAAGCGTACAAGTAGTCCACAATATGCATGACTTCTCATATTCATGGTTGGCCATGTGGAAATGAATTTCAGCTTTTGTTTGGAAGTGTTTGTTATCCTTTTTTTTCTTCCCCTCTCTTTCGTCTCTAATCCTCTTGCTCTTTGTCTTTTTGCTATCATTGTCAGATATTGTATTTATTTTGACACAGCCCAATACACATAAATTGTTCTAAGGGCATGGTGTCTTTGCCAGTAAGTGCCACATTTTAGCGCCAGTGTTGCGTGTGTGTGTGTGTGTGTGTGTGTGTGTGTGTGTGTGCAGAGCAGACAGTGGACAGATGGTGCAGGACAGCTGGTCCAGAGTGACAAGTGTGTGTGACCCGAGCCTCTACGGTGGTGAAAGAAAGAAAGACAACATTGACGGAGAGAAACTATTTGAAGAGGAATATTTCAGCTAGCCTGTGATTGCCAGGAGCTGGCAAACAGAAGGGTTGGGGAGGTGGGGGGGGGTGGCTGAAGACATCTTGAATAGATTTGGAGCAAAGAGAGGGAGGAGGAGGTGGAGTAGTGATAAAAGGAAAGCAGAAACTATGCCTTTCTGCCAATTTGTTATTTTTTTATCTAAATAGTGCTTGGATTTCTTTTTGATGGCCACAAATGTTGTTCTTCCATCTTTTTGTCCTTGCCTTTGGCCCCGTCCCCTCCATCTTCCTCTCCTCCCTCCTGATCTCTCTTTCTCTCTCTCTCTCTCTCTCATTCTCTCTCTCTGGTCTAAAAGCATTGTGCAGGTGTTAGGTCAGATGCTGTAAACTGTCGCAGCCTCATCGCCCTCCAAGTGCCGAGCGGCTAACTGACTAAACAGCTCTGAGCAGACGATTGACAAGAGGTTCATTATCACACTGAGTTCAAGTGAGAGGCCTCAGGGGAGGAAACACTTTCTGTCTCTAACATACACAGTCACACACACACACGCACACACACACAAACACACACACACACACACAC
>NC_045734.1:14125290-14129535 GCF_008692095.1 Etheostoma spectabile
ACACACACACAAATGAACACTGACACAGGAATAACCACTCACTGTTGCATGCCTCCACTCCCTCAGAAAGTTGTGTCAAAAACAACAATGCCCACAACTGGTGTGTGGTGTGTATATTGACCTGAATATAACATAACATGGTAACACTAACATAATGTACTGTACATTCCCACCTAACACTTATAAAAGTTAACTAAACATCCAGTTTTAAGCAGTTCAACACAAAACAGGCCATGCACACATGCAAGCAGACCCTTGACCTCTACAATGTTAATCAGCCTGCAAGCTGTGGCCACCCATTTAGCTGTTACTGTTCAAAGTTTGTTTCTTGTAGAGTTGTCCAGGCGTCTTCGTTGCAAACTATCCAGTGCGGCCTGCCTTTGGCGAGGGGGAGGAGGGTTCTTTGCATCAGCCGTGTGCTTGGTCAGCAAGTGGTATTTGAGCAGGCTGTCAAGCGGGGGAGCGGAGTTCATGTCCTGGGAAAAACACAAGACTTTCACCCAGGAAACCTGTGTCATGTCCCTGTAGTATTAGTTAAATTTAACTATAAAGACCGTTGAAGTTAACTTTCACGTGACCGGCCGGCGGTCGCTGTACCTGGTGGTAGCTCAATTCACATCGACAGTACATGCAAATGACTTTAGTCTTGTTGAGAGAACCATCTAGAAGGGCTTTGAAACTGACCTTTCCATTCAACCCTTTTCTTAATTCATTTATGGTCAAGGAGGGTTGTTTCTCCTAGCCATCCCCAACGTAACTGCTGCATTACTTCCTGATTTCCCAAACTACGGAGCGGCCTAATTTACAGAACATGCATGCAAATAAAAAAATATTGTGGTGTTTAAAGGAATTTGCGTTCACTTGTTATTATTGACTTAATTTATAAATTACAGCCGTCAAAATACGCATGTATGTCTGTATGTCTGTCTCTCTGTTAGTCACTCCATATGTCTGTCTCTCTGTTAGTCACTCCATACGTCTGTCTGTCTGTCTGTCTGTCTGTCTGTCTGTCTGTGTGTGCATACATGTGTGTACACATGAGAAAGCCTTGCCAGCATGTCACTCCAAGCTGCTGGGTAAACACTGAGAAGGAAAGATAAAACCGCACACAGTGCTGAATTAAGAAGTGTGTGGTGTGGGTGTTGTGTTGTGTGTGGTGTGTGTTTGTGGTGTATGTTGCCGTCTTGTCATGGTTTGTAAACTGTGAGTAATGACATCAGGGTGAGTAAGTCATCGCCACTGCAGTCTTCTGCTGCTGACACACACTCACACCACTCAAACACACACACACACACACACACACACACACACACACACACACACACACAAACATGTTATGCCTCTTTCCACTGATACACTACATAAACCCTCATTCCTGATGTACAAACACACTCTCCCTGACAATAAACTGTCTACGCTATCAATCATGCTGGAAATGTTGTTCTTAGGAAAAGAAACTGACCTCTAAATTTCCGATTTGTTAAATTGTATATGAGCTGTTTAGTTTTTTAATTTGATGTTGTCTCAGCTTGTTTGTTTACCTCATCGGTCCGCACAAAACAGCAGATGGGCTTTTCATTAATTTGATTTAACAGCTCAAATCAGAATTACATAATGCACAGTACAGGAAAGGTTTGCTCTACTTACATGTTTTACTTTTTCATCCGCCACTTCTAGTCATCTTGACAGATTAATACAAAGAATGAATGATTGATGGATGAAAAGAGTGATACAGTGATTAAGTGATCAGGGGAATAGTGCAGCAATTGATGAATGAAGCAAATTGTAAGGGAAAAACATAGATGGAATAGCTTAGTCTGAAAATGACAAAGGATCGTTGGGCGCCAGATTGATACATTATCCTGTAATGAGAGGTTGTTTTTTGTAAGACGTCGGGGCTTTTAAATGGCATGGAGGCAGACAAGAAGGGAGGTGGCCGCTTCAGCTTATTGGGTCATGGAGTTTGTGGCAGATCAGGTCAAAGACGTGGGTGAAAAACTTTCTGACCTGGCAAGGGATATGCAAACTGACACACACACACACACACACATACACACATACACAGATGCAGATGCAAAAACCCACACAAATAGACCCAGACATGCACCCATGTGCTGTCACTTTCTATTTATCTTTTCTATTTATTATTGTATGGCAATGTAAGAGGCAAACAGGAAAAGGATATGATGTCACTGACCAAGAGTTTGTGGTAACTGAGTGGTCTGGCAACATGGCCAGCGGTGGTCATTTTAGCTGTGGTGTGTGGGTCTATGTCTACATCGTGTGTATGTTTTGGACACTCTTCCAGGCAAAGACTGCCAGAAATTTGGTCATAGTGCTGAGCTGGTTTTAAAATTCACACACAGGGACAAACACACACACTGTGGATGCTTTTAAACGTGGCCTTAAAACCCACCTTTTTAGGAGAGCTTTTGATTGAAGCATTGTCCTTTTCCATTGTGCTTTTCCTTATTGTTTTTGCTTATTAATTTTTTTATTTCATGCTCCCCATGTGTTTTTATTTTTTAGCACTTACCTGTTTTATCATGAAGCATTTTGGGATTTGCGTAAATATAAAGTGCATTACAAATTAAATGTATTATTATTATTATTATTACACAGTCTATCTGTCATAGGCAGTGTGTAGGTATTAGAGCTGGCGTTATTGACTCGTAGAGACGGAGACAGCAGCAAGTGAACACACTGCTATCGGAATACGATTAATACTGTCTGGCTGATGGATTAGACTCATTACACAGGGAGCAGGGCAAACGAGGGTGGTGATGATGTGGGAGAGAGAATAAAGAGAGAGAGAAAGGGAGAGAGGAGAGGGAAAGGTTGCCAAAGAAAAAAGGATTGAAGACAAGAGGTTTGAGTGAGAGAAGTGCAAGGAAGGAAGTGAAATGTAAAAAGAATGGATTATAAGGAATCAATGCAGAGAAGAGAGAGATCTAAGATATGACATTCAAATCCTTTGATTACATTCATACAAACCCTATGTGCTATACGCCTACAGAGTTTGAGAAAGATAGAATCTTTAGAAATCAATCATACTTTCTTTTGTTTGAATCCTCTGCAGAAAAAGGAGGACATTAAACTCCAAATTGACCAGCAGAGGGCGCTCAAAGAGCAAAATGCTAAATTAATGAAAGTTGATGACAGATCTACTAATTGTTTTCTCTTTTGGGTTTTACAGAATAATTTTCTGTTTACCAACTAATCCCTGCAGCTTGACTTTTGATTGGGTTTGAGATATCAAATTTTAGATGGAAAGCTAATTTAATCTATATTACTTGATGTCTTCACTATTACTTTATAGCAACTCTCACTAGCATTAGCACTACAATAATTGCACACTACTTGGTGAATAGGTACTTGTTAGCGACTGTGTGAGCAAGGATTTATGCAACAATGGCAAATAAAGATCATGTAAACAACCCTTTTGTACAAAATTTGCTAAGAAAATATTTCTAAAGCCACAAAAAGTATTAGCGAAACAGTTTTAGTCCTATGCTATCTTAATTGCTAGTTTAGACAATCTACTGTAAAAGTAAGGTTTAGATATATAATCCAGGCTGTGTGGGTACCTCACCTGGTAAAGCGAGCGCCCATAAATAGAGGTTCACCCCTCGATGTAGCGGCTGCAGGTTTAACTCCAACCTTTGGCCTCATTGCTGCATGTCATCCACAACCCTCCCATTTCATGTCTTCAACTGTCCTATAAATAAAGGCCCAAAATGCCCCCAAAAAAGAAAAGAAAAAAAAGATATGTAATACTACTCTAGCAATTTAAAACACTGCTAGCAGAGGTTGATGATCTTCTTCAAGCTTTTGTTCACTCAAATATACGTAGATATGATACACACAGTTATTCTCATTCCTTCGTGGGTTTTTAGTCTCACGATGAAGGGGTATTTTTTATTATATCCAAAACCACCTTTATGGCCAATTTCATTCTGAGTAGATCTGCATGTACACTGGAGACAAAGAAAGAGGGCTACCTAGTTCCAGAGATATTCCGATACTGATACAAATATCGGTATTGTCTGCCTATACTGCCTAAAACGCTGGTATTGGTACCGGGAAGTACTGGAGTTTATGCACCGATCTGATACCACGTAATAAAGCCCTAAAGGAAATCTACGTTAAAGTAGTTTATTTATGTTCTTTTTTTCCGTTATAACTGACTGTCAAACTGGATGATAAAAGAAAGTTCTGTGGCATTCATTGTTTGTGTTTGTTCAT
>NC_045734.1:14129545-14130286 GCF_008692095.1 Etheostoma spectabile
AAAGAGTTTAACCTGAGCCAGACCGACAACAAAGATAGAAGTCATATCACATCCATACAGGGATAGTAGTATACAGTTGTTAAAATATAATAAAATATATGACACACTGGTATCAGATCAGTACTCGGTATTGGCCGATACACAAGTTCAGGTATCAGAATCGGTATCGGGATGCAAAAAATGGGATTGAACCATCTCTACCTATTTCATGCAACTCGTGTGTGTCTCTTCAAGCTACAAGAGAATCAGTATTTTTTACACATAATGGGCAGAGCCAGCAACAGTGTGTATGTGTGAAATAGAAATGTTTCCTACAATGCTTCATACTATTACCTGCTTCACTTGCAAATGTAAATGCAGTCAGAAGAGCAGTGTTTTCTAACATGTGAGTAGGAGAGGACAGGTGCACACTATTATAAGCTGTTCAATTGAGGCATCTTTAAATCTCTTTTAAAGCATCAGATGTTTAGAGGGAACCATGTCACCATTACAAAGTGCTTCTCAGCAGTTACTGCAAACCAATGTCCGTTTCTCTACTGTATGTGCGTGCGTGCGTGCGTGCGTGCAACAGATGTATTCCTAACTGGCTATAATTACACATGTAAACATTTCTGATGATGTCATGGTCTCAGAGCGCTGACTAATCTGTTCCTGGGCTGGAAAGCGACATAATCAGTCTAGTTTTACACATCCCTTTACACACATGCATGTACGCACACACACACACACACACACACACAC
>NC_045734.1:14130296-14130864 GCF_008692095.1 Etheostoma spectabile
CACAAACACACACACACACACACAGATATACAGTTTCTGAAACTCTTTTGTACGTGCCCTGCTGCAACAAGATTCTTCCCAGATCCAGCAAACCGAGAATTCATGTGGATCTATAAATGTGTATACACACCATAAATGATCTTTTTTTTTTCAGCTTTGTTTTAGTAGTTCATTTTTCTAGATAGATGTGATGTGATGTGAAATGTCTGTTGAGTATGCCGTTTCCTCAGCAACAAGACGCATGTGTTACAAGTTTGGCTAGAGGCTCACAGCTGGCTTTGTTAAGATCTCACTACAAAACGATTGGTAGCTGAATGGAAAAAGCGGGAGCTATTTATGTAGGAAATCAGTAGGCAGAATGTAGCATTTCTACCAAGCAATCATCTTGGCTTCCCAGTCTGTTTTCAGTGTATAAAGGAAGAATTATTGCAAAATAAAACTCAAGCAAAGCAGCAAGAAGAAAATAACACAGATGTTACCACAAGAGCTTTTGTAAACTGAGCACTTGTAATGTTATAACATCGTGGAAGCAACACACACACACCTACACACACACACACACACACAC
>NC_045734.1:14130874-14134014 GCF_008692095.1 Etheostoma spectabile
ACACACACACACACACACACACACACACTTTCTCTGGCTGATTGCCATCCCAGTAGCCAGACAGGCACAGTCACACGCACACATGGGGACATCCGCTCTGCCAAGTCAAAATGTCCCTTAGGTGTCCACCATACTCCAGTAACCATAGCAACACTCTCACCTGGCATTTAAAGTATGTGTGTTAGGCGTGATGAGGAATAAAGAAAACAGACAATGAGCTGGGAAGAGAAGGGAGAGGGAGGATGATTGCAGATCTGTCATTCATGAGCAGAGTCAATATTAGTTTAGAAGAGAGCGACTGAAAGATGAATGTGCGTGTGTGTGTGTGTGTGTGTAGGAGGGTATGGGTGATTCTGCATAATAACTTGGTCTTTTGAAAGAACAATTACCATTTTCTGTCATATTGTGCACACTCAGTCTTACAAGTCTGCCACACAAGATTTCTTGGATAAAACCATCACACTCACATTCCTCCACATTCCCAGGTGCCAGTCCTGTCCCAGTGTGTTCAGTAATCCTCTGCATTGTCTTCAGCAAGCCTCCTCTCCTCCTTCTCCTTTCTCCCCCTCATCCCCTCTCTTTTCTTTGGGAGTCTTTCTCCTCCTAATTGCTCACAGAAGTGTGGTCTTTGGGGGTCCACTTCATAGTATTGCTGCCTGAATTAGCTGAGGATAAATGCATACACACACACACACACACACACACACACACACACACACACACAACACATACACATACACATACACATACACATACACACACACACACACACACACACAAACACTGTCTCATTTCAGTCTTTCTCCATGACCATCCCATCCTAAACAACCCTCTACTAAAACTCTCTTGTGAAGTATCCATCTTATCTTCTGCGCTCATATTTTCCCACAGTGTCCATCTCTCCCTTACTTTCTTTTCCTTTTTCCCATTTTGACTCTTTCCAGCTCCCTCTTTGCCCATTCACACATTCTTATACTTAATAGGATTAAGGTCTCCGAAAGGGATTTTAACAAGATGATTAGTTTACTGTTCTGCCAACTCTGGCCCATACCCTGCCACACACACACACACACACACACACATACACACACACACCCACACACACACACACACACACACACATATAGATCCACGGGAATTCTCAGTTTGCTGGATCTGGGAAGAATCTTGTGGCAGTAGGGCACGTACAAAAGAGGTTCAGAAAAACTTTGTATAATTGTGTGTGTGTGTGTGTGTGTGTGTGTGTGTGTGTGTGTGTGTGTGTGCGTGTCTAGTGTGAGAGAGAAAGAGCAGGGTGGAGGGGAAGGATGAGGGGTGCATGTGTGAGAATTGAGTGCTGCTCTTTCATGCCCAGGTCTTCTTAGCCACGCAGGGCGTCAAAAGCCCCTCTCATTCTGAAAAGACTCTTTAGAAAAGCAGCACTAAGCTCTTAACACTGGAGACCTGACTCTATCACGCACACACACATGCACACGCACACACACAAACACACATCCTGGGCCACCAAAGGTGAGAATAACAGACAGAGGAAGGTCAGTAGATTTAGAAAAAGACCACGTCCGCACGATTTGGACTCAATCTGATCAGCTCAAACGATGAGCATTCATACCTTTGTTTGGTAGGACATTTTCTTTCTCCGTAGTGAAACACCAAAGCAATATGAAAATTGCTAAATTTTTTCCTCTTTTGGTCAGCAAACAACCAAATTATGAATAACAGCCAACATCTGCTAGAGTCACAGCCCCATTTCTCAGTCTCAGCTGGTTACATCTTTGTTCTGCGTGCTTCTATGATGAGTTTTTTTTAAAGTTGTTTTCATTTACAAATTTTTCTGTTGCTGTTATCAGACAGCTAAGCAATAATTAAAAAATATGTTTTGATCATGAATGCCACCAGTTTACCAAGGCAAGTTGTCAATCAAATCACAATTTTGTGATTGTGAACTTGACAATATAAACATAAATACAGTTTAATGCCAACACCTGTATTGTGTGATCAGCTATACTGACATTTAAAACAAGTGATCACAGAGTGGGGTACAGGTAGAACTAGGCAATATATCAATAGAATATCGATATCATGATCCGAGACTAGATAGTGTCTAAGATGTTGGATATTGTAACATGGCATAAGTGTTGTCTTTTCCTGGTATTAAAGGCTGCATTACAGTAAAGTTATGTCAGGATATGTACTTACCAGACTGTTACTGTTCTATTATTTGCCTTTACCCACTTAGTTGTTATATCCACATTACTGATGATTATTTATCAAAAATCTCATTGTGTCAATATTTTGTAAAAGCACCAATAGTCAAAACTACAATATCGCTGCAATATCCATATCGAGGTATTTGTCCATTGATTGATTGATTGATCGACACTGTTGTTGATTTCCTGTTTTTATTTTTTTATTTTATTTTTTATCTTAAATGTATATATTTTAGTTTGAATTGTATGTATGTATTTCTTCTCACATTATTATCCTTGATGCTTTGGCAATATTGTTATTTCGGACATTCATACTAAGAGAGAGAGAATGCGTGTGTTTCTGTGTGTGTGTGTGTATGTGTGTGTGTGTGTGTGTGTGTGTGTGTGTGTGTGTGTGTGAGTGGGTTGGTGGTTGGGTGGTAAGGGTGTGGGTGGGTATATGTGTGTGTGTGTGTGTTTCAGAAGGTTCTTAACTTAGCAGCATGATATAGTTCCTTTGTGAATTTAATACGTCCGGCCCATACAAACAAAAGTGCATGCGCACACATTCACACTTGCGCACACGCACTGGGCTCAGCAGGAGCCTCTTTTAATGAAGGTAACCTCCCAGTTAAGGCACGGGGGCAAAGGTGAGGGGTTAAACTTTGGGGAAGTCGAAAAACAAGACCAATTTCAGAGAAAAGGAAGAGAGAGAAAAAAAGAGTATGACATGGGAGAGGTCGGTGGAGAGAAAGCTAGAGAAGGATATTTGGAGAAAGAGAGGGAAAGTGGTGGGTGGGACGTCTACCAAACCATTTAACTAAAGATGGAATTGAATCAGGTGCCTTGGCTCAAAACTGAGGAAATAAATCCACTCCTAAGTCTCTAAGAAGTCAATTTCCTCGTAGGGGGAAAACTATTCACCCTTTCTCTCTCTCTCTCTCTCTCTCTCTC
>NC_045734.1:14134024-14135878 GCF_008692095.1 Etheostoma spectabile
TCTCTCTCTCTCTCTCTCTCTCTCTCTGTGGTGGTGATGAATAGGGTTGAGAGTGGCCTCTTGCACTTCCCTACACTAGCCCAACCTGCCAATCATCTATGCATGCATGTACTGTACAATGTGTGCATGTGTGTACTGTCTAGATCACACGGACAGACGTAAAACATCAATGTCCAATCATCTCCGAGCATGAGAAGATTCACGGATGGATTACATGCATGCAAACTTTCATACTGTACACCAGTGGATCTCAAACCTTTTGACATCAATGAAACCCAAACTGACACAAATTAGACCACAGACCCTAATTTGATTGGATTTTGTCCCGGGGTCCCCACCTGATAGGATTTTTGTTTTTAGATGTTTTGTTACAGAAATTCTATTAAAATGACCAAAATAGTCATACATTCTGTCATTGTGTTTCTTATGGATGGAATTACAGTGAAAATAAATGATTCCACTTTTTCCTGGAGTCCTACTGGAACCCCCTCAACCATTGCTGTACACCACCGCTAGTAAACCAACCCCTACCTTGATATGGTGTTTACGATACATTACAATAATTGTGAAAGTGTGTTGTACGTTTCCAGGTGAACATGTTATATATGTGTGGAAACATACTCTGGCCAATATTAACGTTGGCCAGAGTGTCAACTAACGTTAACTTTGTGCTGTCATTTACACTGAGGTCTGTGTGCGGCCTAACACATAGACATACAAACTGCCAAGCTGTCATCTCCTCATATGACACATCAACAAGTTTTTACGCATTTCTACATCCCATAGGCAGATGAAGTGGATGCGTAATGCAGGTTAAATACTCTGCTGTGCGTGCATCTGTGTCAGTGTGTTCTTGCATAGGTTAAGGATTACTTTAGATTGTTTATTTGGTTTTAGAGTTGCAGCAGGTAAAGGAGCAGGGCTGTTTGTGAACATCTTGCAACTTGGCTTGCTATGAGAAACAAATTTCCAAGACGAAAAGTACACTCTCATGTAATTTACGCAGGCTTCCTAGCTAGTTTCTAGTCAGCTGTAGCAGTTTGAACATCTTAAACCTTTTCCTGCAGATGTCATGATCAGTGGGTGTAGATGCATAACATTTGTCCTTTTTTCATCAGTGCAAACATCTGTCCCTTTGCTAATAAGCTACAGTTACCAGAGAAAGTTTGTTTACATTGCCCCCTGCTGTCTCAGCTATCAATCAAAAACATACACCAGTTCTTTGTCCAACAGGAGACTGACAGGGTGCTGACTTTTACCTCTGATTGCAGTAAATTGACTTGTTTTGTCAAAGAACAAACATTAAACCACTCAACGTTCTCCATCTTTCACACACCCTCTCTGTCATGTTTCTTTATCATTGGCAACAAAAAACAAATTATACTTCTGTATTAGATATGGAAGTAGCAGGTGGAAACACAGGAGATAGATGATACCTGCAGTTCTGATTATACGATCACATGCAAAAATGTGAGGAATGTGGCTGGGCATTAGCTGTTAGCTGATTAGCATGGTGGAGGTCACGCTGCCACAGTCGGGGTCAAGAGCTGGAGGGTCAGTGGTGAAAGGTCAAATAGTCTGTCTGGAACGCGGGTCTGCACTGGCAGCAGATGACACACGCTCACTGAGTCAAGCAGTCTGGGAAACTATTAAGATGTCTAAGTGTCCTGTTTCCAGTTATGTTGAGATGTTTCTCTGATCATGAGATAACATTAGTGCTGTCAAACAATTAAAATATTTAATCGCGATTAATCACATTAATTGTCATAGTTAACTCTCAATTAATTGCAATTAATCACACATTTTTATCGATTCTAAATGTCCCTTGATTTCTTTTTGTCTCATTATTTTTTT
>NC_045734.1:14135888-14138151 GCF_008692095.1 Etheostoma spectabile
TAATGCTCTTATCAACATGGAAAAATGAATCGGCTTGCTTTGTGGAAATGTTTTTTTTTAAATTGAAAACAACATTGGCATATAGCCTACTGTAGTGTTCAATTTCACACATAGCATTCCAACTTGGAGCAAATAATCTCTCTCACAATGTAACACTGTCCATCAATGAAAGGGTGAAAAATATACTTTCAGCTGTGTGCTTGGCCATCAAGTGGTATTTCAGACTGGACGTGCTGCGATGATAGCTCAGTTCACAACGACAAAACACACAGATCACTTTGGTCTTGTCAATGGAACCATTTGGCAACTTTTAAAAAGTAAAAAAATTCAGAATCTTATTGGCATCTATTTCGGCGTCTCACGCTTGCCCTCCACTCAAAAGGTAACGTTACTACTCTTTGGCCGGCTCGCAAGCCCAACCTTCTTTACATTGCTTTATTAAGATTTGCATATGTATGCAAGCGTGCTTAACACCTCATTTCATGTGACTATTTGTGCGTACATCCTACAGCACCTATCTGTCCTTCAATAAATTAAGTTGCTATATCGACCAGTGATAGCATGATTTTAGTTGGCTCTAGGCAGTAGATTTAGTTTATGTGACACACCTGTCCATGTGTTTGTGTTGAGTGTATTATATCCTGTGTGGAAGAGGAACATGTGGTGTTGTGTGTGTGGTGTGTGGGTGTGTGGGGTGTGTGGTGTGGTGTGTGTGGGTGTGTGTGTGTGTGTGTGTGGGTGTGTGTGTGTGTGGTGGGTGGTGTTGGGTATGGGTTGTGCGTGTTGTGTCACCGACTGCAGTAAATTTAGTGTGTTTATCTTATTTTTTTTTGCTGCAGCTTAGTTAAAGTGGCTGAAAATTAAATCTCTGTAAACCCCAGTGTAAAGACACACACATCCATCACTCACTCTTTAAAAGCAGAGGGCGAAGGCGGGGGAGGTGGCAAGGGAGCGATGAGTGGAGGAAGAGGAAACTTTGTGGGAAGAGGAGGTCACTAGTGCCCCCTACAGGTTCTTTAAGCCTCTCATACCTGAGTTAGATGGATGTTCAAAGCAGACAATTGAATTGCGTCTGGCTCCAGATACGTGGATACGTGGCATCAGAGGGAGAGTTTTTAGTGTCACTGATAAATGAATAGAGACAGTTGATTATATTTGGAGGAGTGAGTTTTGCAGATGATAGGTCTGGCTCTGAAGATCCCCCCGCTGCAAGTGCTTGTGCTGCAAAGCAGGATTCTCTGTGTCAGCTTGTTTTAACTGTTTGCCACTTTATTTTTTCTTTCTCTCTTCTCTACACCTTTCTCTTACTGTCCAGTGATCTCAGCGAGAATCAGATTCAGGGGGTTCCAAGAAAAGCCTTCAGGGGAGCTGTGGAAATCAAGAACCTGTAAGTTGCACTTTGGCAACACTTTTTGTGTGTGTGTGTGTGTGTGTGTGCGTGCGTGTGTGTGTGCACATCTATCCCTTTCTTTTTCAATGTGTTTGCAAATGTGCACAGCCCCCATGTGCCTGTGCATCAATATTTCATTGTGTTAAATGTCATGTGCCTCCTGCTTGCTGTATTGACTGGCACCGCTGCTCGTTAGCAGTTGTGTGGGTGTGCTATGGTCACGTCGCTGGCATTTCTGTTTTCTCTCTTTGTTTTGCCTCAGTCATAGTTATGATCACTGAAGATAATTGTTGGTGGTCATTTCACAGGTAAAGTATTTGCCCAGCAGTAATTCTAGAAATATGGATTTTACAACTGTTTGGCTGCATCCTGTTTTTTTTTTTCCACATTTGAGCATTTTTTTGAAATGCCTTGCAATTATTGTAAAAGGGCAGGGCAGTGTGTGTCTGTGTGTGTTACTATGTGTGCGTGTGTGTGTGCATGCATGCGTGCGTGTGCATTAACACGCGCATGACAGCACATGATTTACTGTCCTTATGTCTTAATTAAATTGTTTCAGTAAAGTGATTCAGAGAGAGAGAGGGGAGAGTGAGAAAGGGGAAGTAGGTAAAGAGCAGTGCATACAAATTAGACATCAGATAGAAAAGAGCATGAAAGGGGAATGGATACAGAGATGAATTCGTTCACATCTACAAAGAACAATTCAGGAGTTCAGGAGATAGAACCAAAGCAAAATAGATAGTGAGTGTGAGGGTGACAGAGAGAGGATGTTGATGAGTTGGCTGTCTAAATTTCACCTGAAGATACATTGTAAGACACAGCACTGTGTGTGTGTGTGTGTGTGTGTGTGTGTGTGTGTGTGTGTGTGTGTGT
>NC_045734.1:14138166-14142915 GCF_008692095.1 Etheostoma spectabile
GTGTGTGTGTGTGTGTGTGTGTGTGTGTGTGTGTGTGTGTGTGTGTGTGTGTACAGCCAGTTGGACTACAACCACATCAGCTGTATTGAAGATGGAGCTTTCCGAGCGTTACGTGACCTGGAAGTGCTGTGAGTACCTGTTTATACAGTTGCACCGCTAATAACAGCATAATACATGATGAACAGTAACAGCAGTGGGATACTGAACAGCTAATGCCCTTGTTGACCTTTGAAAGACTGCATTGCCTGTACAGCTCCTGAAGAAGGGCAGTTTAATATACATATTCAGGAATGAAGGTATTGCTATCATCTTCTTATAATTTAATAATACCATCATCAGTGCCACTGTTCAGGACCCTTTTCTATCCTAAAGTCAGCCTGACTAAGAAGCTTGTTGATTTTCCTAATGACGGATATTCATTTTCATCGTAGTATGAGACAAAGGCATATTGCTTTGATTTCAAAGTCAAGATTATGAATAATTAGCTGTGTACATCCACAAGGAGTAGTTTGAGGATTGAACTGATTTAGGAGGCGGGTCAATTACACTGGCACGTTTCCTTAAGACACATTTTGTCGTTTTGTCATAATAGTCTTAATAATGCAATACTGTATTTATAGTTTTTTCAAAATATATTGTTATTTCATAAACTAGTCAAGTGTTTTGCTGAAATGCACATTTTGTTACCCTACTAGAAAAACACTGTTGTGCCTGTTTTCATTTCAGTGCCAAGATACGGACAGGCTCAGATCAATATTGAAAACATTATGTAAAGGATCCCTTCAGATTTAGATTTTTTAAAACCTCTTTGAGACCTTTCTGTTTAACCAGAAACAGCTCTGAAGTTGCTAGGTCAATCTCCTTAGAAATCCTTTCAATAGTGTTGTCAAACACTTAGAATATTAATCTGAGCCTGTCAGTGGCAAAACAAGCACTTTTGTGGAGGTAAATACAAGACAATTGCCCTATTAACTTACATTGTAGCTTGTTTTCGCCATTGCCAACTGCAGCGATCTTGCTCAATACTGGACCAATGTCAAAGATTGTTGTTGCGATCAGTCACTTAGACTGAAAAAATAGGAAAATAGGGACCAGGTTGAAAAAAATGGTAGTTACCCTTTAAGTCACTGACAAATCTTGTGGTCATCAAGACTGTTTGAATAACAATTTTGTTTTCAGGATGTTTTTAATACAAAAAATACAATGATTACACACTCAGCAGAGTCCAACTTCCATACCTGCTTCGCTGACTAAGCCACTTCTCTGTGTCTGTGTACAACAACCCTGTCACTACAGAAGAGTCCAATGAATCTATATGGCATTTTGTGTTTTCTGCTTTTTTCTCTCCTCAGCACCCTTAATAACAACAACATCAGCCGACTGTCTGTAGCCAGTTTCAACCACATGCCGAAGCTCAGGACCTTGTAAGTAGCACAGCCAAATATTTGGTACACATTACCAACCGACAGGAAGATTTCCTCTCATCTGTGCCTGTTTGTACAATTGATTGATTGATTTGTACTTGCACTTCTTCCCCCCTACCTCCACCCACCCTGCATCTGTCTCCCCCCATTCCTCATATCTATTATTTCTTCGCTCCCTCCCCCCACCTGTTCTCGCCACTCTCCATCCCCTCTTCTCCTCCCTCCCACCTCCTCTCTTCCCCAGTCGCCTGCACTCCAACAACCTGCAGTGTGACTGCCACGTGGCCTGGCTGTCAGAGTGGCTGCGACAGCGCCCCCGTCTGGGTCTTTACACGCAATGCATGGCTCCGCCGCACTTGAGGGGGCACAATGTGGCTGAGGTGCAGAAGAAGGAGTTTGCCTGCACAGGTAGGTTAAGTTGACTGTTTGCTTTGTTGACTATTTTGTGTCATCTGCTTGCTGTTTTACAGTAGCAAACCGGTCTTCTGCTTTGTGTTGTTTTGCTTTTTGTTACTGTCTGTTGCTTATGCTTTTCAAGATGAGGACGAAGGCAAGTATTCATCTTTCACTGCATGGCTTGGCTTTAACCCTATTCACTGTACAGTTCTTACTGAAATATGCACTGATCAGATTCTATGTACAGCACTTTTATATTAAAATAAGCACAAGACTAAAAATAATACTGAAGATAGACAAGGTCACTATCACATTTAAGTACAGTACCTCTCTCTCACCTGCACACTTTGTTGCCCTTCTGCTGGTTCACACTTTGATTTTCTTTACTGAAATCTGTGTGCTTTAACAAGCTTCACTTTTTGGGATTAATACCTAGCATAACTATTATCCGTGGATAATATTGGCCTTTTGTCTCTGTGTAGGTCACCACTCGTCATCATCTTCCTCCTGCAGTGTGCTACAGTGCCCAGAGTCCTGCACCTGCAGTAACAACATTGTAGACTGCAGAGGAAAGGGACTGACTGAAATACCCACCAACCTGCCTGAAACCATCACTGAGATGTAAGGCACACATGTAAACACACACCTGCTTTACTCTACGTGCATACACATGTGCTTTTGCACACAAACTCCTGCACTCCGCTCTCGGTGCAGTGATATTTCTCTTGCTCTTTCCCCATGCTTCTCTGTGTTTTTCTTCTTCCTCTTATCACCTTTCTGTTTCACTACTTCTCTTTATTTCTGTGCAGTCAAATAAAACCACATATCTGTGAAATAAGAAAACCTGGTCATGCAGCTCTTCCCTGCTTAAAAAAATAATGAAGAGATGATGGAAGAAGAATAAAAAGATTCATTTGAAGGACAAGACTAATGATATCTCTATCTAAAGGGGGGGCATCAAAAAACTATAGCCAGCAGATTCAAAGTGACCAAGTACCATGCAGAGCTGTAGACTTGAAACTTGAACTTGACTTAAGTCACAAAAGGACTCTAGACGTGACTTTGACTTACATGAGATTTGACTCAAAAGACTTGGCTTCGAATCTTAAATTCTGTTAAAATTCTAGAAAAAAATGAAATACCAGCGTTAGGCAGACTTTGCATAACCATACACTTGTAATTACTAGGTCCAACTATTGTGTGTCATTCTAGTGGTATGTATTCAGAGATCTTGTTTTTGGAGAATTAATTTGGACTTTAAGACTTGACCCAAGGCCTGCTTTGACAAAACTGTAAGTATATGTGCATCTGTATTTGCATCTGTCTGATTTGAAACCTGCTTTGATTTAAAATGGAGTTAGCTGCCATGCAAGGCGCGTGGGCTGACCATCCAAAACAATTTCCTCAAAGACAATGTGGACAGATGGAGCCGGGGTTTACACTACCAACCATGCGACTGGTTGGCAACCCGTCAACTTGAGTCTGACTGGTTTTGATTGATTTGAGACATGCTTTGACTAGACTTGAGATTTGACTTAGACTTGTTTTGATTGCTTTTTGACATGACTTGGATTTGTCTCAGTTGATTTGAGAATTGACTTGAGACATGCTTTGACTAGACCCAATTGCTTTTAGACCTAACTTCAGCCCTGTTTTGCCAAAACTTGGATTCATCTCGATTGATTTGAGACTTGACTTGACTCGATTGACTTGAGACTTGAACTGACTTGAACTTTTCTCTGTTAATTGTAAACGGTCTCAAGTCAATAATTCACAAATGAATTGCACGCATACCTATCTATTTTAGACTTGACTTGGACGAGTTTTAAGTCCCTTGAGACTTGACTTGGACTTGCTCCAATGACATAAAAACATAATACATTCCAATACAATGCAATCCTCCTGTGTGATCAGTCAAACATCTTAGTAATAAAATAAGAACTGGAGTGGTGGTGAACAGAAGAGAACATCAAATGAAGAACATAATCAAATGGTTGGTTTGCAAATCATGTTCCACCGGCTTTCTAGTCACGGTGACTGAACATGTGAACAGTTTAGAGAACGCTTGTTTGGGTCTGTTTTCTCTTGTGTTTTGCCCTCTCCCACTCTCTTTCTCTCTACCTCCTTACTTGATTAGTTTGGGCCTCACTGATGCAGAGTTAGAATGGCACTTAATGGAACACTGCCCAGATAGTTAAGGGTGTGTGTGTGATGTTTTTGTGTGCATCTGACTGTACACATGTTTAAGGAGGGCAAAAGATCAGAGAAATGTGACAGACTTTGGCAACAGTCATCAAAGCGCCTTATCTGGAAATGTTCCCCTTAGCCAGAGCCCCAGGGAATAAGCAGCAGGCAACGATACAGCAGAGATAGCACTGTGATAGGCAAATGTAAATGTCCCCCCTCAATGGTCTGTGTGTATGTTTGGTTCCAGACGACTGGAGCAGAACGCCATCAAGGTGATTCCAGCTGGAGCCTTTTCTTCTTATAAGAAGCTGCGCAGGATGTGAGTAGATGAGGAGATACCTGAATTGTGCACCCTGTCAACCATCCACAAAAAACTTCTGTTTCTGTCCTCTGTGTCTCATTTTTTATGTCTCTCTCTCCCTTACTGACTCTCTGTCTCTTGTTTTTTTGTCTTTGGCTCTGTTCTTCACAGAGACTTGAGTAACAACCAGATATCAGAGTTAGCCTCGGATGCCTTCCAAGGCCTGCGCTCTCTCAACTCTCTGTGAGTACTGTGTGATATGTTTGTATTTAAGATGCAGTTTACACAAAACACAACACATTATGGCCCTTTGAATTTCATGAGGACTATCTAACTATACATCTACCTTAAAGGTCCCATGGCATGAAAATGTCACTTTATTAGGTTGTTTAACATTAGTATGAGTTCCTCCAGCTTGCCTATGGTCCCCCAGTAGCTAGA
>NC_045734.1:14142925-14143223 GCF_008692095.1 Etheostoma spectabile
GATAGGTGTAAACCGAGCCCTGGGTATCTCCTACTCTGCCTTTTAGAAAATGAAATCTCAGAGGGGCAAATCTGTAGGTTAGGTCTGAAAGGTTACTTTCCCTTTCTCTGCTTTGCCCACCCAGGGAATTTGGCCCGCCCATGAGAAAGAGAGAGATATCATGGCTTTAAAAAGAGCAAAGTGGCAGTTGGTCAAGACCACACCCCCACGCTCCACCTCCCCCTCCCCCGATAGCTACAGACACAGAAATGGCACATACTAAGGAAAGTTCATTGTGGGACTGGCTCTACTGGCTGGA
>NC_045734.1:14143233-14143297 GCF_008692095.1 Etheostoma spectabile
AAGGCTGAATTTTGGGAAAGAGACTTCAAATATGGCATTAGGAGACCACTAAGGTCTATATAAA
>NC_045734.1:14143307-14148387 GCF_008692095.1 Etheostoma spectabile
GAGCACCATGTCATGGGACCTTTAAAAGTTGTTGTCTATCATAATTTGTAATTTTGTTGTTATAGTTTTAGCCATCACTTCAATCTATTATGTTGACGCTGTACTTACAAAGTTCATTTCAGAGATCTGGGAACAAAATAACATCTCAACAACAAAGCGAGCTAGAAGTGTAAAAAAAGTCAGACAATCAGACTTCGCCAAAGCCAAATTATCTAAACCACTTTATTTGGCAGAAAAAAAGGGAGCACATTTGAATTTATCCCTCATTGCACAGTAAAACTATGGCAAATATGCTGCATGAATGGATGTTGGGTTAAGGGTAGGTTATGTTAGAAAAAATTCTGGACTATAGCTCTAGGTAAAACCCAATCTTGGATGCTAAAGCCATTATATCATAGTTTAAGCTAATGTTAATGGTAGTGGCTCTGTTCTGTTTTTATTGAATTTGGAGAGATTAACACAAAGTCATCCCTAAACCCTTTTAACATTTAAAAAAGAAAGCAACGGTTACCAAGGGGCCCTTAGCAAAGGGTCAGTTTTAATAATAACTTCACCTTCCTTTCATTTTCATTAGTTTGGCCTGGGGTTTACAGTAGTTTATTATCATCTGAATGCAAATGCTTCTTGCCGCGTTGGACTTCTTATCTTATTGTTATGGCTATAAATAATGACCAAGTCTAACAGCTAAAAATGCCAAAACCATCTGCTTTGCGTGTGAAGTTTTGGGAAGGAAGATGGAGAGAGGAGCAGTAGAGGGAGTGAGAGATGTAGAGTTATTTCATGAAGGAGTTATATTAAGGTCTTGTTTCTTCAAAGTTAATAATTCATCAATGCGGAATTGCTGAATGGAAGCTTCTGCCACCTCATTACACATTCATCACAGAGAGAATGGGACACACACATTCATGCTGACACACCACATACAGTATGGTTTTCACATTAAACTACAGTGTGTGGTCATTGTGTGTCAGGGTTTATTTAGAGAGGATGTAAATGAGCCATTGATTCAGTCAGTGCATGTGTGCGACTGTATGTGTTGACGTGTGTTTGTGTGTGTGTGTGTGTGTGTGTGTGTGTGTGTGTGTGTGTGTGTGTGTGTGTGTGTGTGTGTGTGTGTGTGTGTGTGTGTGTGTGTGTGTTTGTGTGTGTGCACAAAACAGTATGTGCTAATATGTGTGTGAGATAAATGAAGCATCCACTCCCCACATTGTGTGTTTCCCAACCTCAGGTGAAATAAAAGCCAATCTAAAACACATGTCTTTACACTGCCTACACACACAGCTCAACTCAGCATAGAGCGTAAAGATGACTGATAGCTCTCTGTGTGTTTGTTTGTGTGTGTGTCTGTGTGTGTGTGTGTGTGTGTGTGAGTGTGTGTGTGTGTGTGTGTGTGTGTGTGTGTGTGTGTGTGTGTGTGTGTGTGTGTGTGTGTGTGTGTGTGTGTGTGTGGTATTTGTTTGGTTATGCAGTGGCAGCCTTGACCTGTTTGTGTATGTAATCTGATGCAGTTATAAAATGCTTTCCTCTGATAACAGTGTACATTACTCACGCTGGAGCCAGATTTATGGAAGAGTTTTTTTATTGGGACATTTAGATGGAAAGGGTTCATAACTAGTTTTGTTTGTTTTGTGATGTTTCATACAGCCAGTTGTCGGCACAAAGGCGCAGTGTTAATGGTTAGCAACCTAGATTTAAGATCTTAATTTTTTTCTCTGGTTGTTTCTGCCTTCTCTTCAATAAAAGCCACTCCTTTAGTTTTATGCTGCATTTGCGTAATGTCGGCAGATTTGGAAAAACTAAAACCTGGGTTAAAGCCTTATTTCCAAGATGGTTACACCCATAATTATTAGGCTTGTAGTCACACTACATATTGTAAATGTGTGTTATATATATTAATTTGAACCAGAACAATATGTTTTTTATTAGTGTCAATTTGGATTTTAATCAGATGTAACTACTTCTGTAGTTCTTTTATAGGAGATATTGTAGCTGTCCTCAAACCTGAAACTAGAACTACAGCAGTTTTTCCCACAGGCTGCTTGCAATTAAGGTCTGTTACAATTTGGACATGGACGCAGCATGCACTGGCACCCTGTCAAAGATTAATTGGAGCTGCATCTTTCACTAATAAAATATTAATTTCATGTTTGATAAAAGGTACTAAAATGTAAAATGTTCCCATCAGAAACAGATGCTAGTGGAACAGAAGGTAGTGGGGATGGGTTGATTCTATTTACAGTATATGTTGAGTGTTTATATTAATAGAATCAATGAAAATATGTGTGTTCTTATTTATAACTTATTTATGCAGTGTTTGTGCTCTGCAGGGTGCTATATGGGAACAAGATCACTGAGATTTCTAAAGCACTGTTTGAGGGACTGTTTTCTCTGCAGCTATTGTGAGTAGACACACACACACGCACACACACACACACTCAACCAAAGTTGGAGTTTCAGTAAAGACCTCACATTCGCATCTCTCTCTCTCCCCCCCTCCCTCTCTCTCCCCCTCCTTCGTTATGTTACTTTCTTTAAGGTTACTGAATGCTAATAAGATAGCGTGTCTGCGTGTGGATGCATTCCAGGACCTCCACAACCTCAATCTGCTTTCACTATATGACAACAAGCTTCAGACCATCGCCAAGGGGACCTTCTCGTCGCTAAGAGCCATACAAACGCTGTATGTTCACACACACACCCACACACACACAGTAGTGTCAATCATCATAACTGAACAACTTTGGACATAAACAAAAATCAATCATATTTTCAGAATAGCCTAGCATAAAAAAAACTTCAGTCTAAAGAAAAACACTTAATTATTGTTAAAATATTTTTGTTTACATTTTTTATGCATCTTGAATTTTTTGGAACATACCCGCACACACAAGAAACTGAACATGTACACAACCTCTTTTATTGTTCTGACTGCTTACATGTGTTTTTTTGTGTCCGTGTCTGTGTGGCTGTATCAGTCATTTAGCCCAAAACCCATTTATCTGTGACTGCCATCTGAAGTGGCTGGCAGATTACCTGCAGGACAATCCCATTGAGACAAGCGGTGCCCGCTGCACAAGCCCCCGGCGCCTTGCCAACAAACGAATTGGACAAATCAAGAGCAAGAAGTTCCGCTGCTCAGGTATTAACAGACGTGAAATTGTAAACTAATTGATTTGTGATTATTTCTGATCCTTCACACAGGTTCAGACACGTACTATATCACCTGCTTCACTGTATACTGGCCTGCGTTTTCATTCTGTGTCTTCCTGTTGGGATTTTCCCTCAGCCTCTCTTTACTAACTTCAACTCCCTGTTTTAAGCATTTAATGGCATCTCTCATTGACAACACACACACACACACACACACACACACAACACACCACCTCCATACACGCATACACATACGCACAGCGCAAGAAAAACAAAAATACACCCACCAGACACACACACACCACCAACACACACACACACACACCACACAACATACCACACACACATCCCACCCACCCATGAGCCAGTAAATGCTTTATTTTGGACTTGCCTTTTGTTGTTTTTTACTTTTACTCTCTCTGTCTCTGTCTCTCCATTAGCAAGAGAACAGTATTTCATCCCAGGTATTGTACATTAAGCATGTGTGTTTAAAACACTGTTTGGTCCATCACGGCGGATGCTGCACTTTCACAAACTCTCGACACTTTGGTGTGACGTGCTTTGACTGAAACCTTTTGAATGCCAAGACGATTTCTTTTAATGGTCTAACATACATCGTAATGCATTACGTCTCACCAGACACCAGATAATCAAGTCGTGTCCTTGCACTCAGTTTTTTGATGATAACTGTAACCGTAACCTTGACCATAGAGGGAGAAAAACAATTGAATCATCAAGCGCATGCCACTGTTAGCTTGGCACGCCATGAAAGACTAAATTAAAGTGTATTTGTACAGCAATCACAGCAACTATACTTTATACCAGTAGTCCTCACTTCTTACCACATCTAATGTTAGCTAACGTACGAGCGTGTGTCCGTGATCATCTGTGTCAGTTTTGCCCACTGCGGAACATCAAAAGGTCACGCAGTTACCATGCTCAGAGGGGTGCTGGGAAATATGTAAATCAGACATGCATATGAGATCAGTAGCAAGGCGGTCATTACCACAGCAGCACACAGAGGAGGCATGGTGTGTGTGTGTGTGTGTGTGTGTGTGTGTGTGCTCACTGCAGTTATTAACACACCGGGGCGACAGGGGTTTCAAAGTCCAGATACCACATTTACGGCAAAGCTGAATAATTGAATTTGCTGTTGAGAAGTTTAATAAACATGTTTTATTCTCTGGTACAACCTTGGTTTTCGCGTCTTGGAGCAATACATCTAAAATCCCCTATAATTCAATTTGCTTCATGTCCCCCTATATCATTTGAACTGAAGTGATTGATGTCAAAGAATCCATTAAACAAAATAATGCGCTTTGCAATTGTGAATGTTTACAACGGGCTAAACTATTGTTCATCGGCATAGCACATTTATGTGGTTATGTGTGCTTTTCATCATCTCGCAATCCTCCCCAAAACAAGTTTGAATCAGTCTTGCTTAAAGCAAACTAGGCCGGGATGTGTGTCCTGTTATGCGAGCACGATTGTCACTGTTCACGAATCATTACCTTTTTAAATGAACCACTGCCTGAGGACTGAACACGAAAAAATTGCAACATTTTTTCATTCCTTTTTTCCCCTTCTGTTCAAACAAACGATTGAAATCCCTTCTTCTTTCTCCTACTGCCTCTCTCACACACTCAGGAGTACACCATGTCGGCTGTAAGTAACACAAACACACACACACGATTCTTGCGCCAAGTCCGAAATTCCTGACCTCTCGTCCTCTGAGTTGGCCTTTGACCTCTTTCACCCACAGTGACCTTTGACCCTCTCTGTGACTCCTCTTATCTGTTTACAAACAATATACTCATATTTATAAGATTTAAATGTCATTACACAATGGTTAATGTATTTTTTTATTCTCACCATGTTGCTGTGTACGTGTGTGTGTGTGTGTGTGCGTGTGTGTGTTTGTGTGTGTGTG
>NC_045734.1:14149420-14151034 GCF_008692095.1 Etheostoma spectabile
TGTGTGTGTGTGTGTGTGCGCGCGTGTGTGTGTGTGTGTGTGTGTGTGTGTGTGTGTGACTGGATGTTATGATAGATGACTGCTGTGTGGGTGTGAACATTTTTCTGCTATGATCTAAATTGTGATGCTGTCTTGTTTGTGCTGTGGTTTCTAACACTAACAGTTGCTTTGTAATGTGACAGGACTGAAAAACTTCAATATTTTTGTGTGGATGCGTGACTGCCTGTACATGTCTTAAACGTCTGTGTGTCTTGGCTCCAAGGCTGTGATACATATGCAGCATTTTGTAGTAATGCCCATGGGCAATGTTGCACACGATCATAATCAGCAATGTTTTTTGAACATGTTTGCCTAATTTTAAAAGATTTACACTCCAAATGAAAGCTGCACAGCCCATCTGCACTATGTCGAAATTCTTCCATTGTATCACAACCTTCACTCTGGCCATCTGCTGTGTTTTAGTTGGAACCGGTACCAGTAAACGCTAGGGTTCAACTCTTGCACGATGAGGGCATTCAGTGATATTGTGCTTGTGATTGTCTCCAGGTACTGAGGATTATCGCAGTAAGCTGGGAGGAGACTGCTTCGCAGACTTGGCCTGCCCCGAGAAATGCCGTTGTGAGGGCACCACAGTCGACTGCTCCAACCAAAAACTTACCAAAATACCAGATCACATCCCTCAGTACACCGCCGAACTGTGAGTCACACTGTATTTTTCTACTACAAATTATATCTGTGTGTGGTACAAAGAAAACCTTGCTTGGGCCTTGATCTTCTTGTCCTCCTCAGTCTCTGTCTGTTCTGTTGTTCTCTCTCTTTGTCTCTGACCACCTCGTCTGTTCTCTGTTCCTAGGCGTCTGAACAACAATGAATTCACTGTGCTTGAGGCGACAGGGATCTTCAAAAAGTTGCCTCAGCTGAAGAAGATGTGAGTCAGACATGTTCTAAATAGAATGGGAACCGTAACAGGAACAAATAGTCACATGTTGTTGTCAGGAAGTCATAATCAGGTTACACAGACATAGCTGTGATTGTACTTATGTTGACACAGAAATGTGTATTTCTCTTTATACCCACTTCTACACCAACTTACACTGCTATTCCCTCTTGCTCTCTTTGTCCTCCTCTTGCTCTCTCTACATATTGCTTCACTCTTGTTTTCACTCTTTACTTTTGTGCTGCCTTCTTACCTTTCTTGCTCCTGCAGTAACCTGAGCAATAACCGTATCACTGACATAGAGGAGGGGACATTTGAAGGAGCCTCAGGGGTCAATGAGTTGATTCTGACCTCCAACAGATTGGAGAACATACACCACCGCATGCTGAAGGGACTCAGTGGCCTCCGCACACTGTGGGTACTACACGCGCACACACACACACACACAATTACTTAAATGCATAATCCATCCATCATCACGTAAAATATGCATGTAATATTTAAATATGCTCTCGTATACTGTGACAATATCCACACAAACATTTAAAACATGCAGCAAGCAGCAAGCAAGTCACAAGTTCATATAATCATGAATATATCTATTTTATTACTATTTTATATTATGATTGTTTTTTTCTGTAAATTATACTGTATACATTGATTTGTGTGTGTGTGTG
>NC_045734.1:14151044-14153300 GCF_008692095.1 Etheostoma spectabile
TGTGTGTGTGTGTGCGTGTGTGTGTGTGTGCAGTATGCTGAGGAGTAACCGCATCAGCTGTGTGAGTAACAGCAGCTTTGTGGGGTTGAGCTCAGTCCGTCTCTTGTCGCTCTACGACAACCAGATCACCTCAATGAACCCCGGAGCCTTTGACACACTGCACTCCCTGTCCACACTGTGAGTAAACACACTCTGACCCAAACATTACAAATGCAAATGTAAAAAAATATGCACACACACACACACAAACACACACACACACACAATAAAACATCCAACTCCTTTCTTCTTCTCCAGCAACCTTCTGGCCAATCCCTTCAACTGTAATTGTCACCTGGCTTGGCTCGGGGACTGGCTGAGAAGGAAACACATAGTCACTGGTAACCCTCGCTGCCAGAATCCTTATTTCTTGAAGGAGATCCCCATCCAGGATGTAGCTGTCCAGGACTTTGCCTGTGAAGATGGTAAGACGGATTGACACTTTACATGTGAAGCTCTACAACATCTGCAGCCCTGACAAATGTTTTTTTTTTTCATTTTTTATCACCACTTTCTATCATCCTTTCTCCCCTCTGCACCACTCCATCCATCTATGTATCGCTCATCAGGTAACGACGAGAACAGCTGCTCTCCAGTGCTGAGGTGTCCAGCAGAGTGTTCCTGTTTGGACACTGTGGTGCGCTGCAGCAACAAGGGCCTCACCACACTGCCCAAAGGCCTGCCCAAAGAGACCACTGAACTGTGAGTTCACGTCATTGAGTACAATCAAACTACTTCAACAATCGATAGTGTCCCATCTTTTACATGGCAGCTTTTTACTGAACTTCACTCAAGACATCTTGGGAAAACCATGTATTTCCAAAGCTTTTCACGAGTTCCTAAAAACAAGTCTGTTTTCAGCTTTGTGACAATCATTAGGTTTCAAATGTTTTTTGTAGCTCAAGAAGTAGAAAGAAGTTTTTCTCAGCTCATAAAAAAAGTTAATTCTTCAGTAATTTGAACAATCTTACCAAGTTTGGAGGTGACATGGTTTTATTTGGACAGAAATGATTAGCATTTAAGTAGATAATGCAGTACCAGGTAGATGCAAAGCCAATCCACATTGGCAGCATTTTTTAAAGGATTTTTAACTTCCATTACTTGTCTGTCTCATCTCATCACAACAGATTTGTGTCTAATTTAACAAATAATACAATTCCTGTCAAGTTCCTCCACTTTTTATTTCATGTTGTGATGTTAGTGAAGTATATTTTCCATAGGTAGCTGTTCAAATCACATAAATATTCCACTGCCTTTATGTTGTGAACCTTTTTCAGACTCACTTTGGGCTTGTGTAGCTACAATAGGCAGGGGTAAATATTTTTGCCCAACCTGGTGAAGATAGCCAGTCCACGTACTGTCCTGTCAGCAGTGGTGCTGCTGACAGGACTGTCCAAGGGAGGTTGGAGCTGGTGTCGATTAGAAAGTTGAACAGATCGGTAGTACTTACCCTGTATGGATGTGATATGATTTCTATGTTTGTTGACAGTCAGTTATAACGGAAAAAGAACATAACAAACTACTTTAACGTAGATTTTTTTTTGGCCTATGTTACAATCGGTGCATAAACTCCAGTACTTCCCGATGCCAACACCAGCCTTTTAGGCTGTATTGGAGCATCAGAACATCTCTAGATAAGACCAAAATTTACATGGAGTTGCAGCTGTTGCAGCATCAAAGTTGTCAGGCCCACAAACCTAACTGAGATTACACAGACTTTTTCTCATTTGAATAATTTAGTTTTTACGGACCAGAAGAAACATTAGCACACAAGCTACATACTGTAGGCTGACAAAGGATTTTATTCCAGAAATTTGTCCCAACACAAACACAAAGTCCTTGATGATCAGACAATCATAGCCCTAAATAAATTTAACATCAGACACCAGGCTTGGTGATATTATTTCACTATTTCACCTTTGGGGAATGTGCATTTTCTAATATTAACTTCCTATATTAAAGACATAATTAATATGCTTGATTAATTGCACATCGTCATAGAGTGAATGAGATATGATTTCAGTTGTGCAGGGTGGTTATACTGTATTAGGATGCTTGTGAGATGTTAACCTCCACTGTTTATTATGGCTGCAGTAGGAATGACTGTTCCCACTGCTGGAGATGAGGAATTTCCTACATGGCTAAATAACTTTATTTTCTCTCATCCCTCCCCCTCCTCTCTCTCTCTCTCTCTCTCTCTCTCTCTCGCTCTCTCTC
>NC_045734.1:14153310-14158639 GCF_008692095.1 Etheostoma spectabile
TTTCTCTCTCTCTCTCTCTCTCTCTCTCTCTCTCTTTCTCTGTCATCGTCTCTTAGGTATCTGGATGGTAACCACTTCACTCAGGTTCCTGTGGAGCTCTCCAATTATAAACACTTAACACTCATGTAAGTCTCACCCACATCAGCCTCAGCAGACAACAGTGTATTGGCGTGTGTCCCCTGCACTCTGCTTTTAAAGACCAAAACTAACTGACTGTACCAGAGCTCTGTGTTGTATCACTTTGATGTGACCTGGTTTGGTCCTGATGTGGGCTTTACAACCTGACCACAGTAGAGTAGACTGAGTATGTACTGCATATAGTTTGTGTGTGTACGCATGTGTTGACAGTGCTGCCTGTGTGTGTTTTATGTATCTGTTATTGTTTCCTTTTCAGTGATTTGAGTAACAACCAGATCAGCACGTTGTCCAACCACAGCCTCAGTAACATGTCCGAGCTGCTTACCCTGTGAGTCTGGCTTTACATCAGTCCCTTTGCAATGTGTGTGTGCGTGTGTGTGTGTACGTGCGTATGCGTGCGTGCGTGCGTGCGTGTGTGTGTGTGTGTGTGTGTGTGTGTGTGTGCTTGTGTGCGTGCGTGCGTTCATGGGTTTGTGCGTGCATGCGTGTTTGCTCTACTGCTTTGCTCAGTAAACAGGATTGTGCTCTGAAATGTCTTTCTGCATTTGAAGCTAGCTTGAAAAAAAGTATGCATTTGTGTCCTTGCCAACAAGTGTATTCTGTGTGTAAAGAATCCTGAGCTACAACCGCCTGCGGTGCATACCAGTGAGGGCGTTCGATGGACTCAAGTCTCTCCGTTTGCTGTGAGTACCTGTCACGACACATGCAAGGTGGTAAACAGTGTAAAAAAGTCCCACTGGTGCTAAAGAAGCGATGCAGACTTTAAGTCTAAGTGCTCATATTATGCAAATTTTCAGGTTCATAATTGTATTAAGAGGTTAAATCAGAATAGGTTTACATGGTTTAATTTTTAAAAAACAGTATATTTTTGTTTTACTACACATTGCTGCAGCTCTTCTTTTCATCCTGTGTGTAGAGCTCTCTGTTTTAGCTACATAGTGAGGCATCTCACTTCTGTTCCATCTTTGTTGGGAATCACACATGCGCAGTACCTAGGTCAGCACTATAAGCCAATCAAAGCAGAGTATGAGGGCGTGCCACGCTAGCAGCATGGCGAGCATTAAAATGTGTGTTACAAAGTGACGCACGTTTGTCACAGATGTTAAAGGTTGGACTACAATAGAGCTGTTTGGAGCAAGTTGTGAACAGTGTTTTCTGTTGGAGATGGTGAGTCTCTTTAGGTTAGGGTTAGGGTGAGGACTTTGGGCTTTTTCGCTTTGTAAGCCTATAACATGCACAAAAAGATAGATAACACATTAAAGGAAAAGGAAAAGCCAAAAAGCATAATATGAGCACTTTAACATCCAGACTCTTTTTAACATTTCTGTGCCCTTTTTTCTCTTTCTTCCTTTTTTTCTCGGCCTTTCTTAGGTCTCTCCATGGTAATGACATATCACTAATTCCAGAAGGAGCCTTTAAAGACCTGTCATCGCTCTCCCACCTGTGAGTAACATAAAAACACACACACACACACACACACACACACACACACATTTCTGTTAACATCTTTATCTACAGGATTAAAGTGTCTATCTTTAACCTTATAGAATTGCAAAATAAGGAAAACACATTATTATGACAAAGGGCCCTTTCCTGTTGCTCAAAAGAAAAGTGTCTGTTGAGTGAGGCTTCTCTGTGAATGTACCCAAACAGAAAACCCATATACAACTATCTCCTTTCCCATTTTCTGCTCTGTTTTCTATACTATTCTATATTTACTATTGAAGGGTGGTGTATATATCATGGGATTCTAAAGAGCTTTCCTTCTTTGAGCAATGCTCCTTTCTTGTAGCTACAATGGCAAAACTGAATATATATTTACCTCCCTTGCTAAAAAATGGTTTTCTTGGCAATCTGCTAAATGTATTTACTGCAAAAACGTCCGAGAGCACTCCTGTGCAGAAATTCAATGCACTGTGTAACCAATACCAGAAAAAGTAACGTTGCAGACTAAAGAACTATTACTTTTCTCTCTCTTCAGTTTACCAACATTTTTGTAGCATGGTCTCTCAAAACTAAACACTGTATAGAGAGAGTACAGGGGATATATTGGCTGTACACAAGTGAAGCATGATACTAATAACCTGCTGGTGGGAATGCCCCTGGGGCACTCATGAGGATCTGCACCATGGATAGCAAATGTGACAGGCTGCTGTTTTTTCGAGATATACAACATTGCAGACCAAAAGTCTAGTATTATCTCTACCCACAACAAAACTACAAGCCTGGGAATGACTCTAACTTCTTTGTTAAACACTATAACAGGTCAGTCAGATTGGGCTTTTTCTAAGCTCTCAAATAATCCAATGTATGTGATTATATAGGATTGGTCCCTGGTCAGATAGTAGCCAAGTAACTGATGAATGTCATGAAATTCATTGCGGAGCATGAATAAAGCAGATAATGCTAATGAGTTTATTCAAGCATGACTTCAGTGCTCTGTCTGTTTTAATGCAGTGCTCGTTAAAATTACCTTAAAAAATTACCTTAGACTGTTTATTGAGCTGTAGAACATCAGGAAACACTTTATGTGCCGTTTATGAGAAGTGTTTTAGGTTTGAGAAATAGGACTGCCAACGCTGCTACCAGCATGAGATAGATGCTCCAAAACATCTCCACTACAGTCTCTGTTATGTATGGAAGAAATATACAATGGTTCACAATTAATTTGACTGTGATATACAACTCAGTCTGTAAATATCTAGACAGTGATACATTTCCACGTCAGATCTGAAATGAAGAGTTGAGTTTTTCTTTTGTTATTAGTACTGAACATTGTTCTCATTCTCCTTTCTCTTTCTGGCTGGCAGGGCTCTGGGTGCCAACCCTCTGTATTGTGACTGCCACATGCAATGGTTGTCAGACTGGGTGAAGAGCGGCTACAAGGAGCCTGGCATCGCCCGCTGTGCCGGGCCCGGTGACATGACAGACAAACTGCTGCTCACCACGCCTTCCAAGAAGTTTACCTGCACAGGTAAACACACACTGTAACAGGAATACATGCTCATTCCAGCAGATATAGAGTACATCAATTCACACTTGTATTATTATTGTATTTATATCATTATATCTTATTTAAGTGTCCAAAAACTAAAGCATACACACTTTGTAGACAAGCAGACCATTATTATGCAGTGTCATCAAATACACACACTTGATGAGGACTCCTAGAGGAGACTGCAAGTTGCCATTTACAATTTGTACACTGGGAAGTAATGACTTGTTGATTTTTAAATATATATATAATAACTATAAAACCAACACATTTGCTGTGACTACAAAATGCTACTGACTGTTAACCTTTAAACCTTAATATATCACATTGACTATGAATACATGACTGAAACCTATTTTTAACCTAATCTAACTGACGCACTGTAGAAGTCCCGGGGCCTTGTGGTTTTCTGGTGCCAGGTAAAGTAGCCAATCTTATCCCAGTACTTCCTCCTTAGTCTCTCCTTCCCAAGCCCCTCAAGACAGTTTTCCTTGTGCTTTGAGCCCCCATTGAACTTAACCGATCTGCTTCCCATTCAGCCCTCATGTTCTGACCAGTTTTGTGTGTTCCAACTGTTAGAGCTTAATGTTCTGTCATGACATTTAGGATTATGCGTGTCCCCTGTACATGTCATGGCCCTGCAAAGAAAATGTTCTCATTCATACCTCAGTAGCATGTCTGTAACTCTTGCTTATTACTTCTATACAATTTTTAATTATTTTATTTATTATTCTACATTTTTATAGTTTTAAGTGCTTACCTTATATTAAAGTATAGGTAAGGTTGTTGTTTTTCATTTTTGCATACAAAATTTAAAACAAAAAGTTGCCTCGAGTTTATGCAAGGTTTATGCAGGTCCCTGATCATGTACAGCTGTCTGAGTGTATGTCAACCTATGTATTCTGACTGGTCTTACGCCCATAAATGTAGAACATTATATTAAGCAAATCGTCTCTCTGGTGTGTGTTTGCACCACACAGGTCCAGTTGACATGAGTGTCCAGGCTAAGTGTGAGCCATGTCTGTCCAACCCTTGCAAGAACGATGGCACCTGCTCTAATGACCCAGTGCACTACTACCGCTGCACCTGTCCCTATGGATTTAAGGTACACATACTGCGGGAGGTTAAAAGCATTGTGTTCACTTGCTCAAGAGTCTCTCCTAATCATAAGGAGATAAGATAATCCTATCGCTAAGAAAAAAATGCAAATACTTCAAGTATAAGAAGATTTTGTTCTTTGGAAGCACTAAATGTATGTGTGGGTTTGTGTTTGTATGTAGGGACAGAACTGTGAGGAGCCCATTCATGCCTGTATCAGTAACCCGTGCCAGAATGGCGGCACTTGCCACCTGAAGGAAGGAGAAGGAAGCAATTTTTGGTGAGAGACTATTAAAAGAAATGTGGTTTCTAAAGTCTGAAAAAATAACCCTGATATGATATTGATAATATGATTAAACCATAAAAAAATATTATATAAAATAATATTATTACTATAAATACTATTGTAATCTTTATCTTAACTTTATTTATATAGCACCTTTCAAAACACAGTTACAAAGTCCTTTACAATAAAAACAGAACCCATTTCAAACACAAAGAGTATAAAATGAACTAAAAGCCTAAAATACATGAATGGGAAAATTAATATAATTAAAAACAAAAGACAAAAGACAAGCATTTACCATGTGAGGAGGGTCTTATAAAAGACACTATTGAGTTGTATTATGGGAATCCTAGGATCCACCATTATTGTAGCTTTGCCCATTGTTAAGGACCAAGAGTCAAAGAATCTCGGGCTCTGTTGCATTGGATTTTACCTTTTTTTCTCAAATCTGTCTCTTGTGATATCTCCAACTTAATGGAAGAACTCAGGAGCAGCTGGACTCTGACGGTTTGGGAGACTTTGATGATCTACACAGAAGCATTTAATGAATTATTAGTACAGTGTAACCACAATTTGTCTTTCTAAAAGTGTATGCAAACTCATGCTGGACAAGATTTAGAGATTACCGAACAAACCCCTTCTTCACTCATCTGTGCATGTCGGAAGATGCTATTGAATAATTTACTTTAATAACTGTTTTTACCTACGTAACAAGTCACGTAGTGTTTTGATGTGAGCAATATTACTGCAATTTCTGTGTGTATGAATGCTAGGGGTGTGTGTGTGTGTGTGTGTGTGTGTGTGTGTGTGTG
>NC_045734.1:14158649-14162801 GCF_008692095.1 Etheostoma spectabile
GTGTGTGTGTGTGTGTGTGTGTGTGTGTGTGTGTGTATGAGTTATGTGTTAACTTCCTCCCCTGTCCTAAGCGAGGATGGGAGTTTATGAGTCAGCACTGTCTTATTATACAGCTGTTACGTCTCCCATCATCTATGGTGACATGATGTTGAACTACTACTCTGCCTGAGACAGGTTATGACCTACTCCTGTTATGTTGGACACTGACCTGGGGGACCACTGTCTCAATTTACACAGCATGAGTTCTTAAACTGGAAATTCAACCATAGCAGGATTGCTCTTTCAACATTTTAATTGCCAGGAGGGTAGCTCTCTGAATTACTCTCGGACAAATTATCTTATTTTAGTGGTATAACTAGGGAGCGGTAAAGTCAGACATTTTCACATTCTACACATTCTACACAATAACTTTAACGAATACCATCATTAAACCAGTTATTAAAACCACCTCTGTGAAAGTGATGACAAAAGGGAAAGCTCCCAAAATGTCTGTTTTGTCCATTGCAGTGTAAAAATGTACTGTATGGTAAACAGATTTAATTAGAGCCAGGAATTAGCTCACTTTTGTTCCTCCTTCTAAATTACTGATTTGTCAATATGGTTAAACGGTAACATTTTGTGTTTGCAGCATCCTCAGCTCTTAGCAATAAGGTTGGTGAGTAAATTGTTATCATAACTGACCATAATGATGGACACAGCTACAAAAATATAAGATCCAGGCCATAAAAAAATAGAATATCTTTTATGTTCACCTACATAAAAACATAGAAACATAAAAGTACACATCTACAGAGCTTCTTTAAAAACACAGAGATGTGGTGAGCACCTGACATCAACCAATAAACCAATAAACCAGTGATTATTGAGAACACATAGACACTGCATTTGATCTGTGGACACTGCGCAGATAATTCCATCCATGATACTGATGCACCACTGATGGAAGTTGGGGATGAGTGTACAGAAGATAAAGGGCTCAGGGGACCACTTGTGTCCTCAGTCTGTCTCTAAACTGGACAGCTTCCTGTGAGAATCACCTTCTCTTCATTATTATTAACAGAAGGGGAGCTGACGCCTGTCTGCACACTCCAAGCTGATTTGAACTGCCCACACAGACAATAAGACCAGCCCAAGATCATACCTCCTCCTTTTTCTCTCCTTCCTTGCCTATCTCTGTCTTCTCTGTTACCTTTTTATATCAGTCTTCAACTACATGTCTGTATTTCTATCTTTGCATGCTTTCTCTTCCTTCTCCATTGTCAGGGGTGGAAAATGTATCGTGAAGAGCTGTCGTTGACTATATAATGAGATATTAATCCACCCGAGTGTGTGCCGCATGAGAGCTCTTTATTAGACCCATAATCATACCAATTTGTGTGTGTGTGGTGTGTGTGTGTGTGTGTGTGTGTGGTGTGTGTGTGTGGGTGTGTGCTCGTGTGTGTGTGGTGTGGTGTGTGTGTGAGTGAGTGTGAGTTTGTGTATGTGTGAATAGTAGTAGATACAGAATTGAGGCATGCTCAAATTTAGTGAATAATGACCCTCAACTAGGATTGGTATGTAGATGGAGCAGACAAGACTGTTATGAGCTGACCAATGGATAGTGTGTGTGTGTGTGTTTGTGTGCGTCTCATTTTGTTGACAGTGATATGCATTCAGCCCACATGTGTTATCCTTTAATACTGTGATACAGTGTGTGTGTGTGTGTGTGTGTGTGTGTGTGTATGTGTGTGTGTGTGTGTGTGTGTTCTTGATCTCAGGTGTGTGTGTCCAGAGGGCTTTGAAGGCGACGGATGCGAGATCAACATCGATGACTGTGAGGACAACGACTGTGAGAACAACTCCACTTGCGTCGATGGAATTAACAACTACACATGCATGTGCTCACTAGAATACACAGGTAATATTCTCTATTCTGTGTTCCCTGTTCAAATTTGTTATTTTCAATATTACAAGAACAAAAAAAAAATTACATTGATCTCCAGGTAATGTAATGATCCTGTGGGTTTATGTCAAGGACACCATTTTTGATTATTTAAACTTCTGTCTGTCAGTATGGCATGGCAGGTGACTCGAAACACAACAATATTCATAAGCTTGGCTGCTGTTGCCATGGAGAACAATTTCTCAGCAATTAAACCAAATTGATTTGAGGTGCAGGTTGTGTTTTCACCTCAATCTTAAGCTTTCTCAGACCAATTAAAGGCACAGTAAAATAATCTTTAGCTCTCTTGCAAAAATTAACCTTGGGAATTGTAGTTCACTTCTATTTTTAATTTTTTTTTATGTACACAAGCTTGTATCTTGTATTTCTTCAAACTAACACTGGTCTGTTACTACTTGTTTGTCTGCTTTTGCAATGTGCTCATCATCTTTGACTGCTAACCTCTGTGGCGGTGTTCTCTATCTTTCTTTCTGCTTCTCACTGTCCTTTGTCTTTTTTCATGTCTCGCTCTGCTTTCTATCATCTGTCATCTTTTTTTTGTGGTTGCAGCTGCTACCAATGAGGTGGAGAGAGGTTAGTCTGTTCTTCTCTCTGTCCTTCCTGTCCCGCTCTCCTTCCTTCCTACCTTCCATTCCTTCCTTCTTTATCCATGCTCCCCCGAAATGTTGGTCTCACAGAATTAACATATTATATACAGTCATGCTCCATCTTAGAAGTGCATGTCCTTGATGTTCAAACACACTGCTGAATTTGTCCTCTCGGATATCTAGGGCTATTCTGCTTGCTGCTTTATGCATACATGTTGCTATTTAGTCAAAGTAAATTGTCTTATAATATTCCAGGTGATCGTTTTGACATTAACGCCAAAGGCCGGGAATATTCTTTGTTTTTGTCATTGTCAAAAATGTCCATAGAAAGACCAAAACCAACGACATGTTATTTTATCTTTCAACACTTTCCTATTTTCCTTGACTGTATTTGGAACTCAGCCCTAAAACCATTTGTTCCTCCAGAAGACACATCTTTAAGATAAGATCACAAATATTCACTTTCATTTTTGAAGGGCTCAATGATATATAACACAAATAGCCAGGCACTGTTGTTTTTATCAGACAGGAGTTTATTTTGGTGGAGACTATTTTCAGATGTGGTGCTCTAGTAGTTCCCCGCGCGCTATATTGTGGCCTACTGCGCCTAAGGATTTGGAATGGTTAAATGCAGAGGTCAAATTTCACTACGCTCTGCTGTGCACAATTGTATGTGGCCAGTAAAGAATTTTTTTTCTAATCTCTGGCAGCATGACGGTGTGCTTATGAGCACTTCAAAACTGTTCTTGGAGCTAATATGGCTACTTTTTAGTGATAAAGCTTTTATTAGCAAGTCTCACACAGAATTGCACAACAATGAATATAAATAATTGAAATATTCATTTAAAAGAGCAAATGCTAAAAAACATCTGAGCCTAAAATCCACTTTATCTACCCACACTTCCCAGACTTTGCAAATATTTAGAGAAAATTTAACTTGTCAAACAAGCATTCACAGTCTTTTAAATCCAGCTCACCAGTTCTCTTAATGGCAGCTGGGTCCTCTTTATTAAAGCCGTTAAAATATGCAATTTAAAACTAATAGACCGGGACAAGAAGACTCCCACTGTTTAATTATAAAGAATGTGAGGATTCCCATTTCAAAATAAGAATCTATTAAGCTAAAATGACTGCTTTTAAATAAGTAAGGGTAGCACTTTTAGCTTCAGAGTACAAATATGCATCTCCAATCATTTCTCACACATTCTAATTGATTACTATGTAATTCTTCTTAGAGTAGACTTTGTGCTGTCAGGAGTATTGGTTTATTCCCTGATGCCTCATCAGTGATCCGTATGGAGTTCAGAGTTTCAGAAACGTTGGGATACACACAGGAATATCATCAGGTATATGATGTTCCCAGAGATGAGATCATTTATCAGACCACTGTGTTGGTCCTGGCCACAAGAGTCATCCATCATCCGAGTACACACTCATAAAACACTGACACACACACACACATTTCTGGGCTTGCAGTACAAATACGTACAGTACTGCATATACAAAAAGAGATGCTCAATCATACCAAAATGCGCAAACACTGTCAAGTTGGCAAATATTGTTATGTTATATATTATAATTTCACTTTGTGTGTGTGTGTGTGTGTGTGTGTGTGTGTGTGTG
>NC_045734.1:14162811-14165052 GCF_008692095.1 Etheostoma spectabile
TGTGTGTGTGTGTGTGTGTATATATGTGTGTGTGTGTATGTGTTCTTAGGGGAGTTATGTGAAGAGAAACTTGATTTCTGCGCTCCAGAGCTGAACCCGTGTCAGCATGACTCAAAGTGCATTTTGGCCCCTCAGGGATACAAGTAAGTGGACTCAACACAAACACAAACACTCATACACATGTACAACAGAGTTGGTGAAGTTTGCAGTTTTTTTCTTGTTTTTCTCCCACAGGATTTGACTATTAACATTTCTCACACTGAAATAAATGAGACACTGGTTGTCTGTGCGTGCGTATGTGCGTGCATGCGTGTGTGTATGTGTGTGTGAGAGAGAGAGAGAGAGAGAGAAATTACTGTCTGTGTACATTCTCAAGATTGTCTTAATGTTCAAAAAACAAGACCACTGCTCAATCTGAGGAATAAAATTCAGTATCAACATGCATTTATGTGTTTGTATGTGTACATTTTAGGTGTGAGTGCACTCCAGGCTATGTAGGTGAGCACTGTGAGCTAGATTATAACGACTGTGAAGAGAACAAGTGTCAGAACGGAGGTCAGTGCATTGACGCAGTCAATGGGTACACCTGCGTCTGTCCTGAAGGATACAGGTAAGATACACACCCCAGCAGGAACACACAGACTTATGATATCAAAGTACTATTCTCTTGACCAACTATATATCTGTAATAAAATTGAATAGTGGTGTGCAGTGCTCGTTACATTTTTTGCATTGCTGACCATTTACTGCTCTTTTAAAACATTTCTAACATATTTAAATTGTTTTTAAATCATTGGCTTTTGTTAAAAAAATGTTGACCATTATCTTTAATTTGGCAAAACCTTTTCTTGTCTTTTTTTCTGTTTGACAAAAGAAACATGGCATTCTCACCATTACACCATGATAAATGTGTATTTATTTGCAGTGTACGGTGTAGAAGGGGCTCCCTCTTGTGTTCACTACTATGTCATTGCTATCTCTTAATCCCAATTTAACATGATTATTGTTTTTGAAAAATAAAAACAAGAACAACATGTTAACACTTACACAGACTACAAGTTTCAAGCAAGTTGATTTTCAAAGCAAAATAGTTTTTTAGGCACACTTGTTGTATTTAATGTGTGTTTGAATGTGTGTTGCAGTGGGTTATTCTGCGAGTTCTCTCCCCCAATGGTCCTTCCTCGCACCAGCCCCTGTGACAACCACGAGTGCCTCAATGGGGCACAGTGTGTTGTCATGGGATTGGACCCCCGCTGCCAGTGTCTCCATGGCTACAAGGGCGATCGCTGTGAGACGCTGGTCAGTGTCAACTTTGTCAATCGCGAGTCCTACCTGCAACTTCCGTCCAGTCTCCTCTCACCGGAGACCAACATCAGTCTACAGGTGCAAGCTTTATACAGAGTCTCATTGTTTAACTCTTAGATGGCCCACAACTTTATTTTTTGGGTTTACCCTTATTGTTCCCATAACATCGTTTTTAGACGCAGCAGTGAAAGATACAGTTCCAGTGAAAAAAGGTCTAAAAACCCACTTTATACTAACTGCTCTGCACAGGCGGAATGACAGAAAGACAGAGTTAGTGACTAGCAAGTGAACATAGCAAAGTATTTGGGCTTTTACAGTAACAACTACATTTCACTCATGAACTAGCCCCAGTTTGTGCCTCTTATGTATTTGCATACCGGTAATGCTAACCATCAGTTTTGCGGGTTAAGTATCTTTTAGAGACCCAAATGTAGGCACAAAATGGGGCTTCACATTAGAAACCAAAAACAGAGCTAAAAGACAACAAATATTGGACTTGAGTTTTGTTCCTTGTTTCTGAGCTTGTTTCTGCTGCTCAAAGTGGCCAAACAATATTGCAGGTTTAAATACATTTTGCTGATGTAGGAGTTTGAATGGATGACATTTACTTGTAACAGGAGTAGTTTTACGTTGTTGTATTGGTGCTTTAATTTACTTAAGGTCATTTACACAAATATCCCACTGTGTTTTCAGATTGCTACAGATGAAGACAGTGGCGTGTTGTTGTATAAAGGGGACAATGATCACATTGCCATGGAGCTGTACAGGGGACGCCTCAGGGTCAGCTACGATACTGGATCTTACCCTCCTTCAGCTATATACAGGTACATTCACATATCAGCAGAAATGTCCAACTGCCACATTCATATGATGGATGATATAAATGTTTAAACACAATATTGCAATGCTCTCTCTCACTCTCTCTCTCTCTCTCTC
>NC_045734.1:14165062-14168583 GCF_008692095.1 Etheostoma spectabile
TCTCTCTCTCTCTCTCTCTCTCTCTATCAGTGTTGAGACAGTGAATGATGGTAGCTTCCATGCTGTGGAGTTGGTAGCATCAGACCAGACTTTGTCTCTGTCCATTGACGGCGGGCCACCCAAATCCATTAACTCCATCAGCAAACAATCCACACTTAACATAGATTCTCCGCTTTACTTGGGAGGTATGGACCTGTGTGTGTGTGTGTGTTTGTGTGTGTGTGTGACAGACAATTATAAAGTAACAAACACATTTTTTATAGATTATTTTCAAAAATGCCAATCACATTCACATTATTGGTCAGGTATAATGAATATGTCATAATAACGGGACATAGCACTGTTGCTTTTAATGAATATTTACTCTGTTCAGTGTATTGACCTAAACTCAATATTAATTTAGAACTTAATTTACCCTCTTATGTCTGAAACACACATTGCAATCTTGCACAACAGCCACTATATAAATACCTTTTTGATTTATTTTGTGCACTACTGAAATACTTAGATATTTACCTCTACAAATTGATGCTCTAACCTCTCTAATCCTTCTTTCCTCCAGGTATGCCAGAACGCTCCTCAGCCTCCGGGGGTCTCTCGTCTCTGCAGCACAGCTCAGGCGGACGCAACGGCACCAGCTTCCACGGCTGCCTCCGTAACCTCTACATCAACGGGAAGCTGCAGGACCTGGGGGCTGGGCTGGGGACAGGGGCTCCAGGCTCCGGGACTGCACAGAGCACCACCAGACAGTGGCTGGGCCACGGGGTGGAGCCAGGCTGCCAGCCCTGCCAGAGGGGAGCCTGTGTCCAGGGTGACTGCCACCCAACAGGGCATCGTGGCTTCACCTGCACCTGCCACCCAGGCTGGACTGGAACAGTGTGTGACCAGCAAGTCAACAATCCCTGTGATGGCAACAAGTAAGTGCTTTTTGTGCCTCTACTGTATGTCTATGTGGAGGTGATTGGGTGATTACAGTTATTGGCATGAGTTTTAAACCACAGTGAATGCCAAATTTCTAGGATCCAAAGAGGGATTTAGCTGGGAGATTTGTAAATCTGTCCACATCTTTATCTTTTCTGTCTTTACCTCCTCCATCCACAGGTGTATCCATGGTACCTGCCTTCCAATCAACTCCTACTCCTACTCCTGTCGCTGCCAGCCTGGTTTTGCTGGTGTACTCTGTGATGAGCAGGACCAGGATGCAGCTAACCCCTGCAGTCTGTCTCGCTGCAAACATGGCAAATGTAGAGTGTCTGGCCTGGGCAAGGCATACTGCGAGTGCAATAGTGGATATACAGGAGAGGCATGTGACAAAGGTGAGATAATCACGTATGATGTGTGTGTCGGTGTATTAATTATTACCTGTTTATAGTGATGATTACTCATATTCTTCTAATATATATATTACTGTACAAGCTTTTGAATATGAAGCATGTTCAACAGCACTTCTTCTAAGCTTCTGCTTCATTGTCTGTTACTTGTAGTCTCTCACAGTCTTTGTCTAACAGTGCTAAATGTCTCTGCATTAATGCTTCTAACACCTTGCCTTTTCAACTCAGCATCTCCTGAGCTTCCTCTTAATCCCTCACGGGGAATTACTCAGGTGAGACTGCCTGGTCACATCTTTCTGTTGCCTTCTTTTTTCAGATAATCTTTCTTGGTTCCTCTCCAATTCAACCCACAGTATGTCTAGCCACTGCCCTGCTTCACCTTGTTTTCCCCTCATTTTTCATCTTTTAAATTACGCACAGCAATAGGACAATTGAAGAAAGTCATAGTATCTTATTATAGATTTTTTTTCATTAATTCCATAAGGAAACCAACCAATCAGAGCCAAGGAGTCTAACTCAGTGTCAGCACTGCTCGTGAACTCTGATCAAACTGTCAAATATGAATCAAGATTCTTTTGGTTCAACATAGTCACAGACCTTCTCTTTTTAATGCTAACGAGTAGCAGTTAACGAGCACTCATTGACACTGGGTCAGAGACTCCTCTTATGAGCACTAGGAGGAGGCAGAGCAACAGGATTTTTTTTCACATTATATCTATCTCGTGTGCTGCTGTCAGGATATAGTGACAGTTTCAACAATTTAAGTAAGTTTATTAAGTACCTAACTTTTAAGGTCAGTGTTTTGGTGTGCAGTGATTGTTCTGCTAGCATCACACACTTATTTGTGTTTATTTATTCCATTGGCAGATGTTTTACTTTAATATTAGCAAATTTCTCAACATTTCACAATACTTTGCTTGTTTATAGCAAAGGATATTTGCAGTGTGTCGTCCCTCATGGCATCACTTTGTTTCATTTTACTGTCCTCATGTTGTCCTCTCTACCGACATGTTGACACGTTGTTTTCACCATTAAGACTTTTGTCATTGTGACGCTGTCATTTCAGAACAGTTAAAAGCTGGATAACTTGTAACCTTTCTGTTCCCTCCTCATGCCTGCAGAGGTGGCCTGCCGAGGGGAACGGGTCCGAGATGTCTACCAGAGACAGCAAGGCTACGCGGCGTGCCAAACCCAGGAGAAGGTCTCCCGCCTAGAGTGTCGGGGCAGCTGCCCGGGGGGAGCAGAAGGACAGGGCCCCTGCTGCACCCCCCTTCGCAGCAAACGCAGGAAATACACCTTCCAGTGCACTGATGGCTCTTCTTTTGTCCAGGAAGTGGAGAAAGTGGTCAAGTGTGGCTGTACACAGTGTTCCTCATAAAAAAGAAGAAAAAAAAAGAAAACAAGAGACAACACCCTTGGCAGGTTTCCTTCTCTCCAGATATGTTTTATGTTCTTGCCCGCCTTACTTGACCCCCGTCTCCCTTGTCCAAGGTCCCAATTTATCCTGAGAAAACCCTTCACCCTCCACAGTCCCCTCCCCCACCATCCCTGTTTTGTTTTGTTTTTTAAAAACTCTTTGAAAAAGCAACAAAAAAAAACAAGAGAAACAACTAAAAAATAGTTTCTTTTCTTTGTCAGTGCTGGACTGATGATTGATGCTTCCTCGGTGGGGATGTTGAATTGTATTGTAAAGTACAAAAACAGACTTATTTTTTATTATGAAGTGGAGAAAAAGACAAAAAAAAACACAAGAGTTGACCTTTTCCTTACATCTACTTCTTTTTGTTGGTCATGATGACTCCAATAGTGTGTCACACTGTCTCTTCCCTGGAGGACTGACCGGTCACTGACGGCTGACTGCTTCCTGTAGACTTCCTGCTTTGTGTCTGTGAGTTATGTGTTTTAGGAGTAACCTTAACTGGTAGTACCACAGACTCACCACTAGGTGGAGCTGCATTAAGGCATGGGAGATGGCAGGCAGTGATAACCCCCTACAACACAAGAAACCACCACTGTATCTCCCTCGACAGACCTCTTGAACGCTTGGAGGCTGTGTGCACGATCCTATACACAGCTGCGCTCAAACTTGATGTATTTTTTACAGCTACTGAACAACACACACACACACACAAATACACACACACACACATGCACACATACGCACACACGCACACACGCACACACACACAC
>NC_045734.1:14168593-14184841 GCF_008692095.1 Etheostoma spectabile
ACACACACACACACACACACACAAATGCTCTCATCTGTAGAAGAGTTCTACACAATACCTGCCAGATTGATACAGTACTCTCTGTATATCTACCCCCAGTCATGAAAGACAAGTATTTATTGTATCATAAATACCTGTACTTATTCAGTAGATCCCATATGTATCAATCTGATTCTTTTAATATATATTAATTTATATTTGTCCTTATTTTTGTATTAAAAAGACATAATCTGTCAAGATAGCTGAACTAACAAAATGGTGTCCTTTATTTTGGTTGAAGAGAAGTTGTTTTTTTGATCACTGAAACTATTGTGCTTGCCAGAGACCTTAGTTACATTTTAATCTGCAAATGTGACGTGAAGACATTGTATATTTTTGTCACGTTTCCTGAGAGTTTGTACTGTGCCATTACCAGAAGGTCTTTATATTAGAGTATAAATGTATAGATAATTTCCCTACCTGTATTTACATGTATTTCACACACAAATCTTGTGCGTAGCATTGACCCTAGAGGATGCTTAGAACTGTTTTTACCTTTTTAACAAATTTATGCTTAAAGAATACTGTGACTTTTCTAAATGAAACTACTTTGTTAGCCCCTTGGTCTCTGATGTTAACATGTTGCTGCTAAGTTTTTGTACCGTAGACTTGGATCCTGATCTGTATGTTATATAGAACTTCCTGTTCCTACTGTACGGGGGCACCTTGTGTAACAGATAAATACGTCCTCCCACCTCTACACATGTGCATTGTGCTTTATATTCCCCTCTTCTCCATCCCCAGACTAATGTCAGTTCCCTGACTGATGTTTGTTTATTAAACACAATATTTACCTCACACTTCTCACTTCTGCTTTTTTTGTCACATTAAGACATCCAAGTAAGAAATATTCCCCTCAACATACTGAAGAGAATGATTATTAAAGTTGAGCACAATAATGTGGACAGTAATCTTCCATTATTATTTTACTCTACTTATTTTCATCCCCTGTTAGACTCTAGGTAAACATTTAACCTTCTGCGGTGACATTTGTAATCCTGGTGTCATATGCTCCTCTACACTTCCATAGTATTTCTCAGCAATTTTAGAGCATTTAAATTTTAGAGCATGTAAAACCGGTTTAGTCTAGTCCCACTATATTAAACAATAGGGCTGGTGATATTCTATATTTTTCTTATTGCAAACAAAACCCAGGAAATGAACAAAAAAACAACAACGATTTTTTTTTCAGTAACTGTTGTCTGAATAGCCAACACTTAATATAGTTTATTCTTATGGGTCCCAGACCTCCATTGTTGTCCAAAAACTACTAATAACACAACAATGAGGGGCGACTTTGCACTGAGTGACATGTTCCTTCATTATGATGATAATGGGCACTGTGGTTTAATTAAATTAAGCCAGTGTCCTGCACTGCAAATATTCACTAGCATACCAAATGTGGATTAATCCGTAGCAAATAGTCCCCGAGAAATGCACATTTGGTCCTGTTTGAGTTACATATCCTAAAAACTGGGGTCCAGCTGTTTTATTTTAGTTTGTAAATTATTGTGTCCTTATTTATAAATAAAACTGTATATTTGTGACCAGTTTTTCTTCAGTTGGAACACATCAGCTTAAGGCTGACAGCCACAGACAAGGGAGGAAAGTCATAAAGTCTTAAGAGACAGACTAACGAATTGTTGTGTTTGATATTTTCATGATATGTATTGACAATAAAAGATATATAGGAAAAAAATGCAAGCCATTACAGGTAGCAAGTGTGATTTGTGCTAAAATTCAATTTGTTAAAAGACTATGCTACTGTATATATTATACTAGACTATACACTGTTGCCTACAATTCTAAGAATTTACAATTTTCAAGAGAGGCTCATTTGTGCTTTTGCAGAAAAGCCTCTAAAACTGTATTTAGAACACCATGGGTTACTAAAGCCATAGTAAGAAGCACTGCCAGTGTGGACAAAGTAAATTGTTTGTCACGTTCAGTGTGAAAGAGCATCTTATTTGGACAGATAGGATGCAAAATTGAGTGACCTTAAACAGCTGCAAACGCACAAGAGACAAAGAAAATCAACTCAAATACCTTAGGTTGAAGGTTAAGATGTCCCGCTTGGGATCTTTGTTGCATTTTCTTTCAATAAATACTCAAAAAAACGCCAAAGTTTAGTGTTTTATTTTAATATGCAATTTATAGCGCCATCTGCTGGTGTGCAACTTAATTACAAAAGCCTGTTTGCTGCAATATTAGATCTTCTTTACAAACAACAACACAAGCAGAAACCCAAGGCTCCTGCTAAGAAAATTTAGATACAATGTGATTAGGAGCTTTACAAATTAACCTGATTTTACCGTAATTGAAATCTAGTTGACTACAACTGTGATGTTTGAACTGACATGCCATAATACTCAAATGTTTAAAACATCACAAATATGTACAAATAACCCTCTCAGCGGTAGAACAGTAAAACCGCAGACTCAGTCATCTCTTTGGAAGCGCTCCAGCCTTGCTCCCTTCCCAGTCTGTCCCAGTCAAAGGATGGGAAGTCCCCACACTGGTCAGGGTAGAAATATCCACCTCCTCCTATACAGTACTGGAGACACAGACACATGCACACAATAACAACTGCATTATTAAACTGTTTAATTTGCCGTGTTTTTGCGATGTGCAATGATGGACTCACATGCTCAGTGTTGCATCCCGTGATCGGCTTGACCCCGGAGCAGATAGCCATGGCTGCACGTTCATTGTTTATTGCTCTAAATGTGATGAAACCTGGTTCAAACTCCCCTTTCATATAAACAAAAAGAACACAACTTGATTACAGCAGGATTAATTTAGTTTAGTCGATATCTTAACCATTTCACAATTGAAGGACAACCCTTTCACTTAAAAAGTTAATTGAATATTTAATCACTTTGTTTTGTAGTAAATTTATACAGTAGCCTATTTTGGAAAATGTGACAAAAAATTATCAAAGAATGAATACATTAAGCATTAATCCTAAATGATATCCACACATATCCATAATGGTGAGGAAGCTTAACATGAGCTCCATTTCCGTTCTTCTACAGGAGCTGTTTACCTCTAGGATTGGGTCCATACAACATTCTGGTCGACACTCTGTCTCCGTGGTCGTACACAATGGGAATAGCTGGCCCTCTGTTGCTGCAGGAGCCAACGTTGTATCTCACTGGATATTGCTAGAAGAATGTATTATTGTCATGGCCACTGAGAGTTCTTAATTCTGATTGACTGTAAATTCTAACTAACTTTTGGTAACCTTTGACGTTTGATCTTAGTTCCAAATTAAATAAACTTTAGTTAAAGTTAGCAACAGTGAGGCTAAGCTGAAGGGGCAGGGGTTATTTGCGTAACCCCCACCAACGAAACAACCACAATAAAAGCATAAAAAGCTTCTTAATTAGAACCACGGAAGTTACATACCAAATGTTTTTGTCATGCCTTCAAAATTGTACTCATGCAAAAGTCACCTTCAAAAGTATTAGAATCTAAATATTCACGTAAAGTACCAAAAGTAAAAGTACTCATTATGCAGAATGGCCTACTTCAGGATAGATTATATTGTATATTTCGTAATGCATTTATGTGTAAGGATCACTTAAATGTTGCAGCTGGTAAAGTTGGAGCTAATTTTAACAAACACTGCCAGGTTTCCTATGCATATAACATCATTTATATGTTAATTATATTTAGTATTACGAATCTGAATTTGCTAAGCAACTCCCGCTGTCAAATACATGTAGTGGAGTAAAAGTACCATATTTAAAAAATAGAAACACTCAATTACATGTACCTATTTAAGTACAGTTCTTGAATAAATGTCCTTAGTAACTTTCTACCACAGTAATTTAACATAGCTTCACATTACCTTGAAAAGCTGAAAGAGGTTCCCTCCATACAGGCTGAGGAAGTGGTTGTCAGTGTGGTAGCGGAGGATGGCTGCCTGGTTCCAGTGTTCCAGTGGAAAGTTGTTGGGAACGTGCCACACAGACATGTCCTCTGCTACTACATCATAGTAACCTGGATTCTGTGAAAGTTACATTTATTGGTTGAGTTAGTTTGGTAATATCACATAATTCCCTGCATAGCTCCTCACAACTTTACCTTGAGGGGTCTAATTATCCAGAGTATGCAGGGTCTTTACGTTAAAAGTAAATGGACCTCAAATTTATCTTTTTGTTAAGTTACCCCAATCCCAATGTACACTTTTTAGTTTTTACTGTTCATCTATTGAAGCAGTTGGAGGGTAGTGTGAACAAATGTTAGCATTAAATAACTAAGTAAATTAAATAATGAATAAATAAATTAAATAAATAAATAATGTTAATGTTTGTGTACTTATCCAGGTATCAGATCTACTAAAGAGAGAGAATGAATACATTTGTGTACAATTTTCCTGCAGTGATGGATGAAGTACTCAGATTCTTTACTTCAATTGCCAACAAAACAATGTGAAAATACTCAATTACAAGTGAAGGTCCTGCATTCATAATTCTTTATAGAAACATTATAGGAGTACTGTATTATCAGCTTCATGTAGTTAAAGACTCAGCTGTCAAAGAACAATAGTGTCAGCAAAATGTACTTTTTTTTTTTTTACCTTTCTCTAATCTTTGTTTTTCTTTGGGAAATATTGGATCATTGGATTGACAGTTATTGAAGTGAATCCATCCATAAAATTTCACTTAAATGCAGTACAGTGTAAATGCAGTTTTAGTTGCTTTCCACCACATCAAGTTATACCTTAAAATCGTCCGAGGTGGCGCCCTCTGCTGCTCCAAAGGTGTTTCTGTTGGACCAGTTCCCATCTCCATCTGGAAGTTCAGCATTGTTGCCCTGCTGACTCGACCAGCGATCACCCACTGTGCACCTTCCATATACACTGTTCTCATGGACGCTCGCCACTAGCGTCCAGCCGCCTCCCGCTGTGGTCATATCACAAAAGGTCTGATAGACCATGCCATTAGCAGTGGTCAGATAGTATAATCCATCTGGAAATATTACACTTAGTGTTAATGTAAAAAAAAAACATTATTTTCAGAGGGTTGCAACATGTTGATCAATAACCTTTGTTAAGTTAAAAAGTATTGTCAAAAGAAACACCTTCTTGTTCATTATATCTGTCCCGGATCTCTTTACAGCTCCCTGCAACATATGTCGACCTCTTCCTTAATTTTTCCAAATGATCAAAGTTTGTCATGGTGAGTGTTGGAGTCTTCTTAACATCCTTTGTGGCTTCTGTGATGGTGTGCTTCTCTTTCGCTGGAAATGAAGCCAAATTTGTTAAAATATGAAAAGGAGCCTAATAGGAATATGTACACATGTGTGTTTTGTCTTTCCTTTACCTGTAACTGAAGAATGATCAGCTTCAACTAGGGATGTATGATCAGCAAAGGATACATGATCCACTGAGACCAAAACCACAAAAAGCAATACCTTGTGGTGTAGCATTGCTGTAAAGAAACATATAACATATATCTTTAAAATTTGAAAGATGCCACATGTTATTCCTTACACCACTGGTTCTCAAACATTTGGGTCTGAGGTACCCCCACAGCCTTGTCAGATGAACTCACGTAACCCTTCATCAATTCCCTATATATTTTTCAAATGTATGACACTATTCATATAAGAAGGGATATTGTTTCTCATACAATTGAACTATCAGTATTATGGTGGGTTTGGTCAGCAATAGTACTGCTAACCTACTAGGTTACTACTGTTTAGAATGAAGCTGAATATTTGACAATTTATCCAATTTATACTTTTACTGTAAACAACAAAACCATTTATCCAGTACTTACAACTAATCATTTGAACTGTTTAGCCATTACTTTTTGCTACATGTTAAAACTTCTGCGCTTGCTTGCTAACTAGTTTTAGTTAATTTCCTTCTCATCTCATGCCTCACTGATAATGAAGTTGTTGTCTAGAAAGAAGAAAGAAGCAAGGTGGAAATTATTTAGTCTACAGGGGTTTGGTTTTGACTGTGTTATTAACTGTATCAGTGGCAGCAGTTTTAAAATATATCCAACAAACAAATAACAAAATTACTCACATTACATTGTCGCAATGCCTAAATCAAACTCAGGGAGATAGAAATTAAATGATCAATTTAAATTGCAAACACAGATGCTTACCAAGAGCTTTTAAGATTCAGCAAATGTCTTATAATGATCCAATTGTTGTGGTTTGGGGTTTTGTTGGGGGTTATTTTCCCCGTTTGGCCTTCCCTGTGTTTGTTTCTTTGTTTTCTCCCCGGTCCTGTGTGGTTCTGTCTTGTGATTCCCGGTAAGTGTCTGTTTGTTCTACTTCCTGTTATTTTGATAGTCAGCTTCCTGTCTTGTCGTGTCAATTCTTGTCTAGCTTCACTTTCTTTCTCTGATTGTCCAGCCCCGCCCTAATGTGATCCACCTGATGTCTCACCTGTTCCACGTTACTCATTACCTCCTGAATTTAACCCCAGTGTTTCCTTTGTCTCTGTTGGATCATTCCAGTTTTGTTTGCCTGTTTGCCGTCGTCCTGTGAGCTGTCAACCTTGCCGTCTCCCCGTGTGCTACCTGTTTGTTCCTAGTCGTGCCTTCTTATTCATCTGCCCGCCTGCCTACCTGTGTCCTCGTCATCTGCCTGCAGTCCTGTCATCCCTGTGAGTTTTCCCCACGCATTTTCCTGTGTCTGTCACCTTCTACAGTGCCTGCGTTTGCGATGTTTTTTGGACTCACACCTTTGCTCCTTGTGTTTTTGGACTTGTCAAAAAATCCATTCCTGCCTTGCCTGCCTACTCTGCGTTTGGGTCCTCCTTTATGCCGTACCGTGACACCAATCACACTATTAAAACGATATCCAAACACTAATAGATCATGTCAAACAATATTTCTATGAGAAAATGTCACTTTCATGCATGTACTGTACATGCAATTTTCTAATTAATCTCCAAAATCTTATACTCAAACAGTTTGATATAGATCTCCCATTATATATTGTTATATTATCTTACATAATAGAGCTACAGTAAATACATTATGGTGGGTTTTAATATTCGTAATATTTTAATAATAAAAAATATTCTGTGGGTCCAACAAGTTAGAAAATTATAAGTTTTGTTCCTTGCTGACAACACAGCTCTTTGCCTCATATATTTATGAATACCAAATCAAGTGTGAAATTAAGCTGAACTTTGATTAGTTTTGATGTAACTGTGAGAATTAAAACCAAAAACAGTGTAATGAAGATTAATTTCAACAATAGTATAAGATTTCCATAACTGCTGAAAGTCTGAAATACATAAGTACATTTGCTAATGTCATTTCTAGTCAGTAAAACAAACAAAAACAAATGGGACAACATTCAGGGACAGTGAAGAGACAGTTCTTACCGTGCTCTTGACTAAACATTTTCATCAAAAACCTGAAAAAAATGTAGTCAATCTTAGCCGTTTCCTCAATAAAACTGTGAATTCACTTGTGATGTTAATTCTGTCCTGGGGTGAAAGACCTCTACTTTGCAGTTGTAACAGGATCTTTTTTTAAATTGACAGACTGTGAGACATAAAATATATATTTGTTATGGTCGTGTGACTCTTGTGAGAGCAAAGTTAACAGTCTTAGCCGAGCTGACAAACAGTTAAACATTAACTACTGTGGTTTGATGTTATTTTTACTGTTGCGAAATGTTGGACTCTTTATAACAACATGCTCTCCTCTGTTGTAATCAAAGAATAAAATATAACTAAAATCTTTACTTAATTAAAAATCAGCAATACCACAGTGCATAAACACTCCATACAAGTAGAAGTTAGTTACAAGTAAAAACCCTGCATTTAAAACTTTACTTAAGTAAAAATACAATAATAGTAGCATCAAAATATCCTTAAAGTGCAGTATCAAACGTAAAAATACTCATTACGCAGCCATTTTTAGAACAATATATATTATTGGATTACATAAATGTGTAATGTAAGCGCTAAACCAATTTTAATTTCTTCATATACTTGCTGGTGAAAATCATACTTAAGTACAGCACTTGCATGAATGTACTTGGTTACTTTCACCATTGGCTGTAATTTATCCAGAATGTCCTTTTTTGACCAATCATAATCTGATTTTTATTCCTCAGCTTTTTGTGTTGTTGTATTAAATTCAAATTCTCTTTTACAACTTAGTGATTCTGATTTGCATTGTATTTCACTTTCCTCTTAAATGATTTAGGACATCTTTCGGACCGGTAAGACACAAGCCATGACTTCTATTTTTCTCTCTGTGTGTCTCTCTCTGATCTATTTTTAGAGGTAAGACGGATACTGTAAGAGGCATTCACTAATAATTCAAATGCTTTACACATACACATACACATAACCTCTGTAGCTGTATAATTTATAAGTGACATTTAGAATTAACTTGATTTAACTAAATTGACTTGGGTTAGGAACAAGATCAAGTCCCCATATGGACCAAAGTGTGGAGTGTGGACTAGTGCCCGGAGATATGCCAGTTACACTCCATGTGTGAGTATTTCTGTGTGTAGTTTGTTCTAAGAGTAAAAATAAAAAAGTCTTGAATAAAAGTGGAATATTTTAAGTTTAAAAAGAAAAGAAAAGTCGTTGTATAGCATGTTGAAAATCATAGTAGGTGTGTCGAAAAATCGTCTAAAAGTCATTGTATAGTATATCAAAAAAAGTGATTAAAAAAAGTCAGAGTAAAGTATGTTGACAAAAGTAATGCAAAAGTCATAGTATAGTATTTTGAAAAAAGTCAGAAAGTCATAGCATTCTTTTTCAAAAAAGGCATTAAAAAGTCATGGTATGGTGTGTGGAAGAAGTCATTGTGTAGTATGTTGAAAAAGTCATATTATAGTATGTCAAAGAAAGTCTGAAAGAATGCTACAACAAAAGGCCAAGTCTGGACTGGGTATCTAACCGAGGATGACAGTTTGCAGTACCTACTTTCAGGCACTAGCCACCATCCCATCAAATAAATCATGTTGGAAACAGTCAAAGAAAAGTATGTTGGGAAAAATACATTAAAACGTCATAGTATGTGATGTTAAAAAAATGTATGTAAAGTATGTCAACAAAAAGTGATAAAAAGTCAATCCACTTACCAATTTCCAACATCTACAGTATTTCAACTTGCAAACTTATGAATTTCCAGAAATTATTTCAACTTGCGAACTTTTTCAACTTGGGAAGATTCCAACAATATTAACTTGCAAAAGTCTGCAGTGCCTATTTGGTGGCTAGCACCAGAAAGTGGGCACTGCAGACTCTCACTCAGGACTCTCACCATTCCACCAAATAACTAATGTTGAAAAAAGTGACAGCATACTATGTCTAAAAAAAGTGATGAAAAAGATGAGGTATAGTATGCTGAAAAAAGTCATGGTATAGTATGTCAAAAAAGTGACAAGGCACTGAGGGAGTGTTTGTAATGTGCACTTTCTGGTTTCGGTAGGATTGGCTACAATCGTGGTATGTCAAAAACATTGATAGTATAGTATGTCTGGAAGAACATGCAAACTCCTCAAAAGAAGGACCAGCCCAGCCTGGGAATAGAACTAGAGTCAGAGTCAGCAGTGCATAACTGCTAGTGCTTGTTGGAGAGCTGCAAATCACTGAGCCACTGTGCAACCAAATAAAGTAACTTAAAAACAGTCATAGTTTAGAATGTTAAAAAAAAATGGCATTAAAAAATCATAGTATAGTATGTTGAAACAAGTCAGGGTAAAGTATGTCAACAAAGTGATAAAAAAGGCTATAGTATAGTATGTTGAATATAATCATAGTATCTTATGTCAAAGAAAGTCTGGAAGAACATGCAAACTACAAAAAAGACCAACCCCAGACTGGGAATAGAACCGGAGTCAGAGTCTACACTGCCTACCTGTTGGTGATTGTTGGAGCAGTGGAAACCACTGAACCACTGGGCTCCCAAATAAACTGTGTTGAAAACAGTTATATTATAGAATGTCCAAAAAAAAAGCATTAAATTGTCATAACATAGTATGTCTAAGAAAGTGATACAAAAAGTCATAGTATAGTATGTCCAAAAAGAAATTAAAAAGTCGTAGTATATTATGTTGAAAAAAGTCATAAAAAAGTCAAATATAAAGCCAGAGAAAGTCTGAAAGAACATGCAAACTCCACAAAAAAGGGACAGGCCCAGTGCAGACTGGGAATCAAACCTGGGGAAGATTCTGCAGTGGCTAACTACTGATGTTTGTTGAAGCGGTGCAGACCACTGACCCACTGTGCTACCAACTAAAGTACATTGAAAACAGTCATAGTATAGTATGTCCAAAAAGAAATTAAAAGTCATAGTTTAGTATGTCAAAAAAAGTGATAAAAAAGTCATAGTGTAGTATGTCACAAATACTGGGACTGGGAATCAAAACAGGGTCAAAGTCTGCACTGCCTACTTGCTGATCCAATTTCCCCAAAGAGAAGGAATTATTATTACCTTAATTCTAAGGTATTTTGGACAGAAAGACATTGCAAGCTGGATCAGAGGAGAGCATGGGGCGTCACCGCTAATCCACCAGTCAACGTCTATGCATATTATAATGGTAAGTGTTCAAAAACTCCTCACACGGTATGCTGGGGCTTTAGACCAGTTGTTACTTTACCTTTGATGGATGTCACCAGAAGTACACAAATTTATTAACATTAATTTATAAATTATATTTATAAATTTATTTATTAATTATTAACGATTAACAGTTCCTTCTGAAACTCTATCTTTCTGTCCTGCCTGCAGCCTCAATGACTAATTTAACTCTCACACATTCAAGCTTGGGGGGTGCAGCCCATTAAAATTGCCCCCTGATTAACACCACCTCCTCTGAGGTCCTTTTTGTGTGACATGAGAATAAAACCAAGGAAAAATAAAAACATGGACAGCCAATATTAACATGTAATCACTTTATCATTCCTCAGAGAACGGACCCCACACACTTCATTTCAGACAGGCCTGTAATGACTTTTCTCACTCAGTAATCTGCATGCAACGACTGCAAAGGGTGACCCATTTTTAAAAATGTATTTGACCTATGTTTTATTAATCCTCTTTGGTATGGTTACTATTCTTACATTAGTTAGAGAAGCCTACAGCTGATGGATGTCCTATGTAGGTTACATGCCCATTACACAGCGAATAGCAAAAGTCTGCACACGCTTCCCCTGTGCAAACAGTTATTCAGCATCCTGTACCATCTCTGTTTTCTCACTCTTGCATAATCCAAATTAACACAGATATGTTTTCACTGGTGCCTAATAAAGACAATACATGTGATAACTGCATACATTTTCACTGAAATTGGGAATTAAGACTATCTATCAGTTATTTCATTGATTCATGTGGTGTACTTTAAAGGAATACTTTGACATTTTTGGGAAAAACAATTATTCTCTTTCTTGCAGTTAGATAAAATAATCCATACCGCTTTTTATGAGAGTGGTATCAATATTCTCAACTAACGTTCAGTAATAAAGTGTATGTGGGGGTAATCCTGTAATAGTAATTTAATCACAACCACCAAAATATTTGCTTAGGATGGGATCATAAATCTTGTTGGCTCCATTAAGGTTTGTATCTCCTTGAGGCTGTAACACCCGCTTTCATATTTAACACTAACAAGGGTGTCTCATTAAACAAAAATGAACAGATGTTAATCTGCAGAGAATTCATCATGGAGCACAGTTGTCACTGTAAAAAGCTTCTATATTCTCCATTCTCACTGGTCAGGGCATCTTTCACAGGAAGAACCTTTACAAATTATTCATGTTTGTTTCTTCCAGGGGATAGAAGGGGAAACAGAGTGCACAGTGCATCCACACAAGATGCACAGCTGACAGGTGCTAAAGTGAGTTAGTTACATAATCCCATTTTTAGAGATTCAGAGAAATCCTGTCCTGTCTCTTCATGATGGGGAAAGGCCTTGAATGGAAGCCAACAATACAAGGGTAAATATGTCAGTGTTTTCACAGTAAAATGAATGAGATATTTGACTTGTTTGTGGTAACGTATATAATCTGAAAATACTTTTGAAATTTGTCATATTACTTCACCATTTGATTTTAAGGTGTTTTATCATCCATGTACAACATCAATTCTAATCTAAAACTAAATGAATGAGGGGAGAGATGATTACACCTCTCCCAACTTGATTCAATACTGAACTAATTGTCTCACTCTGTTTTGTTCTGGCATGTAGGCCTATAGCTGTTTCTTAGAAAATGACCCAAATAAGTGCCACGGTCAAAAAAGGAAATTACTTATTTCCTTCCAAATTTCTTCTTAAATCAATTTAACTGCAGAAAACCCCAGTCACCTCTTTTATTTTATGTAATCTTGCTGATAGGCCTCATTTTACCCAGATCTGGACCTGTCAATACTTTTCTTGCTACTGGAAATAGAAAAGTAGTCCTCTCATTGAATTTTTCCAAAAACTGCAATCCATTCCTAGGCTACTAGACTACAAAGTATTTGTTGGGTAAGCATAATGTGAGCAAAAATGAGCTATACACTGTAGCACACACATCATTAAAAAGATTATAGCTCCAACACAATTACTCCCAGAGATGTACTATGCTCATGAAAACACAGTTTTTATGTTATTTTGTCATCATCAGATCTCCTAAGGACATCTTTGTCTACATGCAGCTGCAGCTTTTGTACAGATTGACGTTAAAGATCTGGGAGTAAATTCACTATGCTTAAATGCTTAATTCCTGCCTCTTTACTATAGGCCTGCTGGGGTCTGATGTGCACACTATCCACCTTCTTTGCATATTTTTCCTGGTCCTTTGCAAATGCTGTTCCTTATATTGGTATCTGCGTAAGTCTGTCTTTGTCGTTACTTTCCTCAGTGTCCGTGACCTGCTCTAAGGAAGTCGCTCTGTGATAAAACACAGTTACAGATGTGTTCCCGCTGTCCTCGCTTCCCCTGGTATTCATGGCACAGGAGACGTCCAGTCTCAGAGGGCTCTCCTGCTTTAAGTTTCCGGCCTCGTTGCTCGCCATCACTGTCTCCACCGCTGCGCTCACCGCTGCGCAGCAGCTTGGTCCGCGGCAGCGCAACAAGCGCAGGAAGGCGTCTCTGAAGTCCGCGTTAAACGCATAGATGACCGGGTTGAGGGACGAATTGCTCCAGCCGATCCACACAAAGACATCAAAGGTGTTTTCGCTGACGCAGTATGGGCCCCGCTGGTCCTCCGGTCCAGTACAGAAGGGCAGAGCGCAGTTCAGCACAAAAAATGGCAACCAGCAGCAGACAAAAACACCCATGATGATGCTTAGAGTTTTGAGGACTTTCGTCTCTTTTCTGATGGAGACTCTAAGCTCCCGGTGTGACTGATTGGAGCGCTGAGAATCAGGATGAAGATTGATATGAGACTGATGTGAGTTGGCACCAATTTTCGTGAACAGGTGAGGACAAAGTTCAGGTACTTCCGAGCGGCAGTTCTGCGCGTGCTCCGCCGCCCGCTCCAGAGAGGATATCATCTGGATCTGCATCTGGGCTATCCGGTAGATGCGAGTGTATGTGACAATCATGATAACTACGGGGATGTAGAAACTTACGAGGGACGATGAGATGGCGTATGTGCGGCTCAGGCTGGAGTCACAGCTCCCATCAACACCAAGAAGCGTCAAATCCCCATGTGGATCACCCATCTCTGCACGGTGCCAGTTCAGCTGTACGGGGACGAAAGAGATGACCAGGGAGACTGCCCAGGTCACACCTATCATAACAGAGGCCACCTTCTTGTTCATACTCCTCTCATAGAGGAAAGGGCTGGAGATAGCCCAGTATCGGTCCACACTAATGAGGCACAGGTTGAGGATGGAGGCCGTGGAGCACATGATGTCGCATGCCAGCCAGGTTTTACAGAACCCTCCAAACGGCCAGTAACCAGCCACCTCAGCCACAGCTTTCCACGGCATCACCAGCACGGCAACCAGGAGGTCCGACAGAGCCAGGGACACGATGAAGATGTTGGTTACTTTGGCGCGCAGGTGCCGGAAGCGATAAACTGCTGCGCAAACCGTGATGTTGCCAAAAAGCGTCCAAATGATAAGCAGCACCAAGACGCAGCCTTTTAAAGCTCGGAGCGCCGACAACTCCTCCCGGTTGCCGGCACTGACCAGCGCAAAGCCGGTTGTGTTATTCATTGCCTCTTCTAGTGCGCCCGGCCATTTGTCAAACTAGAAGGACAAGAAATTCAAACAAACAAAAGCAATACTAAAGAGCGCGCGTTTTTCTCCAGTCGGACTGATCTGGGTTGTTGCTCCGTGCGCAGAGCAGATTTACTGGGGACCACATGCAGCACCAGCTGGTGCATGCTGACAACACAGCTCAGTGACGCGCAGCGCTGCGAGAAATTTGACATCTGAGCAAAGATAAACATGTCAAGCAATTTTAAATTATTTCTATGTTAACCTACTTTCATTCACCATTACTGTATAATATTCCCTTTTTACCAGTGTCTTTGTCCTATTTCTCCTTCCCACTCAATGTACCATGAGATGTTCTATTGGAATAAAGGACTGAGCTGCCTATATACGCGCTTTTAACAGGTTTAGACTGCAATAATGAATAATTTGTTTTATACAGGACCGTTCATAACAACGATACAGAATGCTTTACATTTCAGCACACATACAATCAGACAAATACTGAAATAAGAAAAAATACAAATACTTGAATAATCTTTAAGGAGTAAATAAATTAAACAGATAATAAAACTGAAGAAGAACTTAGGCATAGTATGGACTGTATCTGTTTATATATTTATCTAAAATTAATTGAATATAAATGTCACAGGGTGTGTAGTTGAGAAAAGAAGAGCTAAAAGGCTAATATAACAAATGAGAAGTCATCCAACATGATGTTTTCCATCACGCCTCTTTTCTATTCCGCTGACTCTCTCCCATTCACCCGGTAAATTGGACTTATTGTGAACAATAGGTATTCTTAGATGTCTGCTTTTTTAATAGGCATTATACTATTTGTCTCATTTCACTAGACCCATTCCCTGAACTTATTATCTGTGATATACCTGTTGTTGCATTACAAACTGCTTACCAATTTGTATTTCAACTTTTGGAATTGCTATTTTTCCACACATTACTCCATTCCTACTAAGTCCATGTATTCTTTGAGCCAGTTATATACTGTAACAGTCTGATTTCCATTAGGGAACTGTGTTTGCTTTAAATTCACACTTTCAAGTTGTTTTCCTGGTGAAAAAGTGTACAGATGAACTTGAACTAGCATGTTTTGAAGGACAAAGGAGACCTGATGTCTGACCTTAATTCATAATTTACCTTATCTTTAATGTTTCACATCATTCATGCAATACAAATCTTCTGCATTTGGACTTGCACATGAGTCAGATTCATTTAAAAATTCACAAAGGCACATGAGTTGGCATTGCAGTTCATTATTGCACATCATCATCTTCCCAAGGAGTTTCCAGCAGACAGGTTTCAACCAAAGCTCTCATCACAGTTTAAGGGTCCCAGTTGGCAGCAGGACGTCTGTCCTCAAAGCACCCACTGCCACTCAGACTGATGAAGCCAGGGATGTGAACACTAAAACTACAAGAGGCTATTTCTGTAGAGAAGTCATTGTAACTGGAGGTAGAGCATTTGCTGGTGAGGCAACTCGTGTTGTCAGCGCCATTGTGTAGATTGCAAACACAGAGGTGCTAAGAGTAACGCTTGCTCAGCCTTTTGATTGCATCTTTAATGTACCTGCAAATTCACAAAGAACAAATGTTATCTTTGAATTTTAAATGTCTATTTTCTGTCTACTGGAAGCACAGGATAAGTGTATTTGGGTTATTGGGAGTGTGTCATTCAGTGGTCTAAGCTTACCATAGTCCCCCTAGGCTCTTCATCTCCTTGGTGCTGAAGTTGGTGTGACCTCCTAATGTACCAATGTTGCCCTTGATGGGTTTAGCATCCAAGGAGGCAACGACCACAAAGACTTCACAGACATGGTGCAAAATGTAGCGGGCCATTCACAAACCATCCCCCAAATCAATCCCCTCACATGGGCCAGCTTGGAACTCCCACTAATAACACAAATCACATTTATAAGTGATAAATGATGAGGTGATAGATCCAACATACAGACCGCATGCTACTTTGTCCTCTGAAGAAGCCCCACATTGCCTGCTGCAGAAATGGAAGATGAGTAGGAATTGAAGGAAATTGATGAACTTGA
>NC_045734.1:14184851-14186550 GCF_008692095.1 Etheostoma spectabile
GATGAGGTAGAACCTAAAGCTGATATAGAAGAAGTATCAGAAGTGCAGCAGTGCATCTATTATGATGAAGATGATGAATCAACCAATGAGAAAGAATCAGTAAGGAAGAGGACCCAGCTGAGATTGAAGAATATTTTCAGTCAAAGGAGGAAACATTGGCGCCCAGATAGCTCAGTTGGTAGAGCAGGCAGCTGCATATAGAGTTTTACTCCTTGATGCAGCGGGCCCTTTGCTGCATGTCATTTCCCCTGTCTCTTCCCTTTCATGTCTTCAGCTGTCCTGTCAATAAAGGCCTAAAAGTGCCCAAAACGTTGATCTGGCCATTCCTCCCAGTGACGGACGATGCGTGTTGACAACAGAGAGAGAAACAAGCCACCATAGTCCAACTGCACATCCAAAGTCTACAATTGATGGCATAGGTCCACTTGACCTGTCTTATTTGCCTCTAATTTCAAATGAAATTTTAAAAAAATGGTGTTAACGAATGAAGTTGATATTAAAAGTTTAATACAGAATTAGTTGAAGTATCCACAATATATTATTTAAATAACAGCATCCTCACTAAACTTTGACATATACCACTCTGTGATAAATCAAATAGTCAAAATAATATTAGGTCAAAAGTAATTCACAGTTTGATTTTATTTTGCACTCAAAAACAAGGTATACTTTTATGTAAACAAGGTCTATTGGCTCTAAATTCCAAAAAGAAGGTACAAATGTGTAGTAATGGGTTGAACTGAAGTAAGACTACAGGTGTAATACAGAATTAATTGACTACTTATACTGTAAACTTTAAATAACAGTCAAACCAGGTGGGGTCATTTTGACCCCAGAGGAAAAAAGACGTGAGGCATTCGGGGGAACATAACGAGGGTTAAATGTGGTGACGGTTTCTGCCCCCCAAACCCAGACTGGGAGCTGGTTCCACTGGAGAAGAACCTGACAGGGTCCCATTCTACTGGGAACATATAATGGAATATAACAATATTCAGTAGTCCACTAAGGGGGCTTTCACATCTTGAACATGGGCTGGATACAACAACATTTGACCCCAAAGTCGAATTGTTTAATTAGCATTAACTGGGCTTTTGGAAACTTTTTTTCCCCCAAGGACCACGTTTTGCTACCAAGTTGAAAAATGTAGGACTGATGTACATAGGCTACTGCTTTTACTACTAAATTGTACAATAACACAATCATGTTATGGATACAAAACGTTGGGAAGTGTAATCTTTTCTACATTCTATTGATCAAAAATGATCAGTGATGTTGAATATAATACATTATGGCGTCTGTTCCGTACAAAAAGAAAGTGAACAAGACGTTGTGGTTTAGCCAAGGTAACTTCCTCTTCCTCTGTCTGTCATCATGACTGTTTCCCCCTGCTACGCTAACCAGCTGCTAGCTGTGCTTGCTTCATATTTACAGTACAGACATCTAAACAGTCTTGATCATCTCATCCAACTCTCAGCAAGAAAGCAAATAAGTGTGTTCCCCAAAATGTCCAACTAAACTAAAGTTTTGTTTCACCTAAGGCAGTATATTGTAATACTATTGATTTGCCTTTCATACCGGCTACCTTTAGGTGGTATTGTTTAGACCAGGGGTTCCCAAAACTTTCAGCCCACAACCCTCAAAGTAACGGTGTAAGGGACTTGCGACCCCCCCACTATAAACGTATATAAACATTGCGCGC
>NC_045734.1:14186560-14186656 GCF_008692095.1 Etheostoma spectabile
GCACGCACTATAGGCGTATCCAAACACGAGCATATTGACACAAAATAACACACAAAACAACACAAAATAACACAACAGTTTTATCTTGTGTTAAAA
>NC_045734.1:14186666-14201630 GCF_008692095.1 Etheostoma spectabile
AATATGCTATTTTTAATCGTTTTTAAATTTTTATTTTACTTCTGGAAATCCCCCCTCTCTGGCTCGCGACCCCCCCGTGGGTCCCGACCCCCACTTTGGTAATCACTGGTTTAGACAACACACCGCCATGACAGTGCACTCTAAATTTTTATACTCCCTCTTCCCACAGCTTTCACTCACTCGCTCAACTCGCTAACTCACTCACTCACTCACTCACTCACTCACTCACTCACTCACTCCCTCACATGTGCACAACACACACTCAAAGACACGCTTTTGTGGATAAAAGCAGACTCTTTTGGCCGGGAACAGAACCAGATGGCACAGCTGAATTTGAACATGACACTAAAATAGCACTCAAGCGATGTTTGATCTTTATTAATGGCAACAGGGTTTTGTTTGAATACATATTTAGATGATGGTGACAAAGATAGACAGTCCAAAGCAAATAGGAGGACAGGGAATTTATAATCAGATTATCTCCATCATTTTTGAGAGGTTGTATTATAGTTGTGCATTTTCTGATTTAGGACACACTGGAATTATATCCATTTTGTTGAAATTAAATTGCTTTCATATTTATTTCCTTTATTTTCCTAACTGGGAGTTAATGGTTGAATCTAGTAACAACAACAACAACCACAACAACAACCACAACAACAACAACAACAACAACAACAATAATAATAATAATAATATTTCAAAAGTCATAACAAAGTCAAACATATTGAACCTTTTACATTCCTGACTAATAGGTAGTTAGCATGGTCATGCACATATGCAAAAAAATTACTGTATTTGTCCTGTACAATAATTAATCCATTTCAGAAATCTTCATGTCACTGTATACAGCAGGGAGCTGCAACACTCTCTAAAGCTACGTTCAGCCCCACCAGTCCCATTTCTTGCACATACCCGGACACAGTCGTCACTGTGCTGGGTTTTTCTGCAGATGTCTTCTTTACTGTCTCGTTGCAAGGCTCTGAACACTTCTCATCGCACTGCTTTTTCAAGGCAGAAACTTCTTTGTCACACTTTTCTCTCTCCATCTGCAGGCTCTCCTCCAACTGTCTCTTGAGTTTTTCTTCACTCACTTTTTGTTTATCTACTTTAATTCTGATGAGTTTTAGCTCCTGTTGGAGGGCCAGGATCCTCCTTTTATCAGCTCTCTGATTCTCCATCTGAATGTCTCTTTCTCTCTGGTTCTCCTCCGTCTTGCGTCTAAGCAGGTCCTCCAATTGCTTTTTCCTGTCCTCCTCCTTCCTGCTCTGCTCCTCCAAGCTCTGGCTGAGTTTATCCAGCTCTTTCTGCAAAGCGTCTCTCTTCATTTCCTCCCTCTGCCTGATGGCCTGCTCTTTCTGTATTTGCTGAAGTTCCCTCTCTCTCTCCTTCTTTTCATTTTCCATTCTATCCTTTTGGATCTTCTGCTCCATTGCTCTTCTCATTTTCTCCTCCTGCTCCTCCTGCTCCTCCAGTATTTTAATAACCTGGTCAAGTTTTTCTTGAAGAGCTTCCCTCTTTTCCTCCTCTTCTTTACGTATGTACATCACTCTTACCATCTCTTGTATCTGCCTCTCCTTCTCCTTCTTATCATTCTCCTCCATACATCGTCTAAAGGCCTCCTCCCGTTCTCTCGCCAGCTTCTCCTCCTTCTTCTTCTCCAGCACCTGTTTTTTCTTCAGCTCCTCCATATCCATTTGGCTTTTTTCCTGAACGATCTGTAGCTTTTTTTCATATAACTCTTGAATTGCTGCCTCCTGCTTCTTTTTTAACAGCTGTTCCTTCTCATTCAGCAGCCTCCATTCCTCTTGCAGCTCCTGAGCCAGATCCTTCTCTGCTTTCTCGAGCATCTTGCTGCCATAGAACACTGCTCCATTTTCCTGCATCATGCTGTCCACTAAGGCAAGCAGCTCGGACACCTGGTTCTTATTCTTGGAGCTCTGGTTGTTGAAGACACAGTACCTGCCCCCACATCCGGCTACCAGCTCAACCAGATCCTTACACGTGTCTATTTGACAGTCCTTCACAGATTGCCCTTCTTCAAGAAGGTCTCCGTGGGTAAAAACCACAACAGAGAAATTCAAAGCATGGGAACCCATTGCTTGTTTGATCTGCCGCACTGCCTCCTTCTCCTCCAGAGTGCACCTCCCAATCTGAATAACAATGAGGAACACATGGGGCCCGGGGTACAGGAGGCTAACACTCCTCCTCAACTCCTTCTGCACCTCCTGTGGAGTCTGATGACTGTCCAGAATCCCTGGAGTGTCCAGGAGTGTCAGATGTCGCCCACGAAATTCTCCAGCGACCCTGCGACAACGCTGCGTGACAGAGGAGCTGCTAACCTTTGAGTCAAAGACCTTACGGCCCAAGATGGAGTTGCCGGTGGAGCTTTTTCCGCTGCCAGTCTTTCCCAGCAAAACCATTCTGATCTCAGTTGAGGAGAAAGACATCTTCCTGCCTGAAGACACAAAAAAGGTGCAAGATTGTGTTCAAATAAGAGAAAGACATAAAGAAAGAATAGGTTACGTTCAAAAGAAATAAACACAAATCCCAACTGACCTGTGCAGCCAATAGAAGACAGTTGCTTGCTAATGGATGACATGCTACTTCTGGGCTCTCTCCTCCATAAAATGAGAACAAAAGAGAACAGCGCTATATAGATCCAAACATTGTGGGTGTGTCTGGCCCTATGACACGGAAAACCCCTCTGAACTCTAACCATCACTATCACTGTTTCTAATCAGTCTGAAGAACTTGTGAGACAATCGTCTGTCTCTGTACATCAGCAGGTCTTATCACTGAGTATACACACTACAGCAGGAGGCCATCCAGAGGCAAAGATCTGGAAAGCAGACTGAGTTACTGTATATGAGGGGCAGTTTGATCAAAGTCCAACAAGACAGACTAGTCATTTGATTGTTGGGTCGTTTTATCTTGAAAGTGATAAGTTGTTGTTTAGGAAACACCAGAAACCAATACAGTAGGCACTCTTCTGGCAGTGTCAGACAAACTGTCTGAGCATACAACAAGACTGAAAGTCTACAGTCATGCTAACAGCTCTGTGAAGTTGTACTTTGGCACAGTGGTGTTTTGAGCCAAATGTTATAGTCAACCTACTAACGTGCTGACAAACACTAAGCAGGTATAACGTTCACCATCTTAATTCAGCGTGTTAGCATGCTAACATTTGTTAATTAGCACTAAACACAAAGTTCAGCTAAGGCTAATGGGACTGGCATAAGTTTGACAGAACACAAACCAAAGTATTGGAAACACCGACCTGATGGTGGCACTAGAGAAAAAGTCCAAGGATCACCAAAGTTGTTACACTTCTCCTTCATGGGAACATGAACGTGTGTACAAAATTCCATGGCAATCCATCAAATAGTTGTTGAGTTATTTCAGTCTAGTTCCAAGTGGTGGACCAGCAGCACATTGCACTGGCAATAAAATGTGTGGTGTTACTGTAGTACTAGACAGATGCTTAACACTTGAGTTGACAGAAGCCTACACAGTGTGTTTTTGTTTATGCACTCCACTAGACAGAGGCAGAGGTCAGCCTGTGTGATGCCATCTGTCAGACAAGTTATTGATTGTTTCCATGAGACTTCAGCCAGTCTGGTGTCAATTATTTGTGCCACAGACTCAAGAGCAATACCATTAATAATTAAAAGTGTATTTTAAATGGACGATTGTGTTACTATTATTATTCTCTTTTTTTGTGACTTTATTCATTTACGCAATATACTGAAACTACTACATCTTAAAGCCTAATAAAAGGGTCTGATAATACTTCATAGATTCTCTGTAGTTTATGTCTCTTGGTATCATTAAGCTGTCTATTCAAAAAATAAATGAATCGTGTGTACATGTACTTACATGTTTACTTTGTTATTCATGGAGTTCCTTCACTCACTCAGTAAGTCAGCTACTGAATCATCTATGATTATAGCATATATGCATGCGAGAGGCTCTTGGGGGATTGAAATCTCTCAAGAAACTCAACTAGGTTCATTTGTCTGTTGTCCTGCTAAACTGTCTTTAGAGCTGTGTGTGTGTCTGTGTGTGTGTGTCTGTGTGTGTTTCTGTGTGCGTGCGGGCGTGCACACGTTTGTTTGTACGTGTCCTCTTAATCATGGCTTATATGATTGCAATGATTATAAACATTTTAGTTTTCCTGAAAATATCAACCTGTTCTCAATATCTGCATTTTCTTGTTATGAAGAAACTCAGGAGCAACTTGAATCTGGACACATGAAGAAGTTCGGGAGACGTTGATGACTTATACAGAAGCATTTAATTAAATCTAACCACAACCTAGTGTTGTGCAGTGCCAACTCTGAAGATTTCTGCCTTTCAAATGCGTATTGAACTGAAATGCTGGTGGTGTAGCTGAACCGTCAATGCAAATAAAGACTTTATGGCGTAAGCTTACTTAAATCATGAACCTAAATACCTCAGCACAGACCAAAGACAATGTCAGCTTGATCATACTGCCGGCAAGTCTATCCTTAGGTGTTATGGTTTATTCAACAGTGTCTTCCCTGTGTGTCTGGGCGTTATCTAATTCCAGAAACCTTCCGAAACAGAGACACACAGGCCCAATCATTTTCTTATCATACAGCTGCTCCGTCTCCTTCAACTCTCCAAAGTTGACATATGGCCTAGTCTAAAAGTGTTTCCAAATTGAACACGTTGGGTTTTAACCTTTGACTTGAATATGCCTAAGGGTAGTCTCAATTTTGCGCATGAGTATGTAAGCTGAAAATTATACCACATTTCTACGATCTCTGCCATTGAAGGTGCTAATGTATTCCTGCCAATAGTGTGCTTTCACACTATTGATGCTGGTTAGTAGTTTATCTTTCTAAACAGATTGAGGGAAATAAATTCTGTGTATGCAAAACCAATTATTTCACAGTAAATGTGTGAAGCAATGAAAAGAGATTTTGTATGCAAAAAAAAAACACAAAAATGGACAGTTTTGTAAACTGTGTGTATACATCATGCATGGCAAATTTGATTTGTACCACAACGCAAACTGCTGGGACCGGGAATAAAACCATATTTAACAACAGGTCACCAATGGCTTTCTTTTTTACTGGACCAATAAGCAAAGCCTAAGTTTGACAAAAGGTACAGTACATCCACCATTCACACTCTGGAGGAAACTGTTAAAGTCCAAACATCACATTCAAAAGATAATAAGAAAGGTAAACATTCATGCTTTCACTTTAGGTTTCACAAAGAAGCATCTCACAATTCATGTAAACCACTTTCTTAACACTTAGACCAGATAAACACCAAAAGGTTGTTTCATAAGTATTTAAGGTGAATCTGCTGGTGCTCTAATAGTAACGGAAAATAGCCTTATCTGGTCGCCTAAAGCGTAATGTATGTAACGTAATGCCTATAGCTGGATGTCAGGCTGTAAGCTAATCCATAATGGAGAGGCCATGCATGTTCAAGGCAAGGCTTAGATTGTCTTACCGCTCTACTGCTCCGCCACACATGCAAGCACACCTGACGTTAACTAACCGGGAGGCTTTGATGAATTTCTGTGCTTGTGTGCGTGTGTGATTAAACGGATAATTTGTGTGCAGTGACCTTGTCCTCTTTATGTCAAAGCACAAAACAACAATGAACCTACACAACCGCCCACACACACACTCACACACACACTACAATACTGACACACATATAAAATAGTCTTCCTTTGTTGCATTAATGTAAAAATTAGGTGAATCATGGGTAACGCCTGAGGTCCATCAGTGACGGAAGATGAATGTTATCATGGTGGTTAAAAGATGATGAGGAGGGAAGCTGTCAGGATGCCTTGGCAATGATGAGGATGCTCATGAGGAACACCATGACGAAGAAGATCCACATGAAAAACCTATCCATCACCTTTGCAACCTTCTTCCACTCTGCTGCCTTGACACAATTAGCTTTCTGCTCACGGAAGCAGTCGGTGATGTACTGGATGTTCTTCACCACCTGAGGAAGAGACAGATAGAAGAAACTAAATCAAGCACTTTAAGAAACTTTAGAAGAAGAAGAGTAATAGATAAGTGGGTTAAGTGAGGAACTTGAGATGTTGTGGTGATGCACCTGTTTATGTTGGAGGCAGGGGCAGCAGCGGGGGCAGGCTGGGACTTGAAGTTTCTTTGTGGGATAGAGGACTTGATCCTTCAGCCCTCCATTAAGGTGCTGGAGGTTTTGTGGATGGTGGGGGACCTGGTAGTCCAGTTCATCCCTCCTGATGTGGTAGTAGTGCTGTCTGGGGTCTCGCTTCCCCTCGCCCCTCTCCAGTCTGGAAGCGTGGTTGTAATGGTGACGGCTATTGTTGGTGTTGCCATTTGCCTGGCCTTTGTGATGATGCACACCGTGGCCGTTGTTGTACTTGTACGGATCGCTGTCGTGATGGTAGTCATGAAAATGGTCATCGTTGTACCTGCACTTATCGTTCACAGGTTCCTCGGGGTACAGCAGGGTCCTCTCACTCTCCGGCGTGGTGCAGTTCTCCCCCACCTCATAGACGAAGAAGATTTTAGACATGTAGTCTATGATGAGCACCTTAGCCCAGTGAGGGACAGGCTTGGCCTCAGCACCACAGAAATGAATGTTCATGATAAAGATGGTAAGAGAGGTGGAGGCCGTGATCATAGTCATTGTGGCTATGTAGTACTTCCCTAGAGGAGAGGAAAAAGGACAGGACAGATTAATGAAGAAGAAAGGCAACGCGTACTAGGGGTGGGAAAAATAATCAATTCTTAGATGTATCATGATTCTCTCTAGAACGATTCAATGCTCAATTCTGATGAAGTTAATCGATTATAAAAAAAAATAAAAGTAATAAATGCACAAATCAGAGTGACTGAAAGAGGATGGGATAACTTACAGTTTAGGTAAGACTGCAGAAAAAAAAACACTAAAAGGGCCAAAAGGGAAAACAGTTTTGTATATATACACATGATCTAATAGGACATACATAACATAATTAGGCAAAAAACATATAGGCTGTTCATCTACTTTATCACATTACATCTGACCACCTCATGTGTCATGTTCCAAGAAGCCAATCATCCACCTTTAAACATGACTGAGCGTCTGACATGGAAGATTACTGTGGGAGAAGGTGACTTTCACAAGCATGTTTAAGGCTTAAGCATGGAATGACTACAAAATAAAAACCTCAGCAGAAAAAACATTTCATATGTCGAAATCTAACAAACTCAGATTTATATGTATATTTTTTTAAATCATGCATGGAAATCTATATAAAAATATTGAGAGCATCGAGATGCATTGATAATCGTTTTAGAACCGAATCGTTGGCCTCGGAATCAGAAACCATTCAAATTGAATCGTGACGTGCCAAGAGATTCCCACCCCTAACGCACACATAGCAGCCCTAATGTGTAGACTACGAGACTGAACATTCACTTCATTAGCAATGATCTGGAAAGACATGCCATGGGAATCTGTTGTCCTAGATACATCTTTAAACATAGACATAACCTATTTAACAGCCAAATCAGTCTACAAGTTGCATTATTGAGTTTTATATGGAAGCCAATTTCTGCCAGGAAAATGGATAAAAAGTAATTCATGATAAATAGTAAGTCAACATTATGGACATAAAAAGTAAATTGTTTGACTTGCTTTGTCAAAATTGAGGGACCGGTCCAAAATCTAGACTTAGTAGGCATATCTCATAATGTGGATTACTATAAATATTGTTGTCTTTGTAAATCATAATGTTCATCAATTTTAATATTATATAGTTTAAATAGTTTCATAATGAGGCAAAATTAAATACAGAGAGAATATTTCCAACCTATATAGGGCATGCTCTCTGCAGGAGGCATGCTCTCAGCCACCAACAACTGGAACACAGTGAGCGCCAGCAGCACAGTGACACCAAGGGAAACCTTCTCCCCTGAGTCGGCCGGCAAGTAGAAGCCCAGCGGGGCCAGGAACGAGATGAGGAAGCAGGGCAGGAGCAAGTTGAAGATGTAAAAAGAGGAGCGGCGCTTCAGGAGCAGGGTATAGGTGATTTCAGTGTAAGGGTCGGAGCAGCAGCCGTATATCATAACGTTTCTAACTGCCGGCATGCCGTGACACTCCCACTCCACGTTCTCCACAAAGTCAGACAGGTCCCCACTGTCCATCCCCAAACTGATATCCACCTGTGTAGAGGACACACATTGTGGGTATCAATATGTTAATGTTATGTGGACGCAGAAACCAACAACTAGAATTCCCCCACATGTGGTTTAAAAGTTAGAAGTTATTCACTTTTTATTCAAGAACTGAGGCCAACAACAGGTAGTAAGCAAGATGGTGGGACATAACCTGTCCGCCTTTTTTTATTTCCAGGATGGAAAAGTCATGACCTGCCGTACTCTTCCTCTGAATGGTTCGGTTAATTAGGTTTGGGCATAAGGAGTGAGATTGGTTAAGGTTAGGGTAAAAATACCAGGGTCAGCCAATCAGAGGCAGAGTAGTGTGGATCATGCCTTCACCACCGTAGTTAAAAAATATTGCAACCCCTCCTGGGCCAAGAGATGGATAATCAAATAGATAGATAGATAGATAAACAAACAATGTACCTACTGTGTAAACTATTTTGAGATCCAGTTCCACCAAAGGAACACATACATCAGAATAAAATGCGCTGTCATTCTATTTGGCTTTTGCGCCTAAAAATGTTGGTTCACCCAAATTATAAAAAAATAAAGTTAGACTAAAGAAGTTTTAAACCCTTTATTGCTTCAGTTTTGCGCTTTGCCCTCCTTGAAACCTCAAAGTTTAAAAGTGACATAAACCTGCAATAACTGATTACTTGGTCACTTGGGGGCAGCATAAACTAATTGTGAACACAACATTAACATATCACCACCTTTTAATAAGCAAACACACAAATAATGAAAAATATTTTAGAAGTTATGTTTCAAGGTCATAAGGGAGGCTTTTAGGAAGGTGTTCCTCTCAGGAGAAGTCACGATTGAGTTGATTCATCAGACTTAAGCATTTACAGCCTAAATAATAGACAGTCTTAAACCCAGAATATCAACTGATTCAAACTAGATAGAAGGTATGATCACTGTCTCGTTCACCCCAGTCACCCCCTTTCTTAAACACACCTGGTTGCCATTGTAGGTCCAGGAGCCAAAGGTGAGTTTGCATTGCTGCCAGTCAAAGGGGAAGTAGGAGACGTCCACCACACATGTGCTCTTTGTGATGGCTGGAGAGTCCCAGACAATCTCTCCATTATACCGAAGCTTCACATTAGTGCTGGATGCACCGGAAGAGTCCTCATCTGCCCTACACAGATATACAGAGGAAAGGACCTATCCGTCACACCCACACACTGCTGCAGTATTAGTGCACTGAGGGCAGTCTCTTGTTACTGACTTGTTGTAGAGTACGATGTCTGGCTTCCAAACCAGGTCACTGGGGATATTGATCATCTCAAGGTTGTCATAGTCCTCCTTGTTCCACTTCAGGTAGGCGTCATGCCAGACCAGCCTGATCCACAGGTACGTGGTTAACACCTGGTTCCTCTCATCCTACACACATACAAAGACATTGAAAAAGAGAGATAGATAACATCAAATTACTGAATGACTAATTCTGACAGACTGGGTGCAGCCCATTCTTTTTACTCCAGTACAATGCTATTCAGTGCTGGCCTCTGGTGGTCTCTAGATGAACAGAAGACTGAAGGCAGCACTGTTTGTACAGTGTGAGGACCAAACTTTGTTTTGTATTTTACTCTCGCTTTGCCAGACCCTCCTCCGAAGCATTCCGAAGGAGGGTCTGGCTACTCCACATAGCATTCAGGTATGGTAGGAAAATGCGCTCTGGTTTAACTGCATTTCTTTAGACCAATGTTTCCCAAACTTAGGGTCGGGACCCAAAATGGGTCGCAGACCCGTTTTATTGGGTTGCCAATTGGCAGAGAGCAGACTAAATGCTCAGCATGACCTCAGCATGACCACAGAATGGCCTCAGCATGACCTCAGAATGACCTCAGAATGGGGCACTTTCAAAAACCGAACCTAGAATAGATCAGCTGGTTGATATCTTCAACCAGACAAACACACCTCGTTAAATTCAAGTCACTTTTTTTTTTTTTTTAAATGTTGGTGTCGGTACTGAGGGATGATGGGAGGGGGGGATAAGAAAATGAGTTGAGAAAGGGCGAATAAAGACCTTTTCTGTTTTTGTTTACTTTTATAATGGAATAGATATACTTCATATACGTTTAAATTCATGGTTTGTTCCGTCTTTTGTCCACAGTTTAAAAATGTAGATGTTACAATGATTCGTGGTGTATTTTTGTAAATTCGGGTCCCGGTGAGACACCAAATCTCATTTTTGGGTCTTAAGCTGAAACAGTTTGGGAACCACTGCTTTAGACCAATCACAATCGACATGGGTGGTGCTAAATTTTGCACAGAGCCACTGCAAAATAGTTGTGCAAGAGAAAACTCAGATCAGACAGATAGTCTAGCTAGCTGTCTCAATTTACCATGCAGGGATCTGAGGAGCAGTCAACAATCGTCCTCCCAGAATGCAGAGTTGCTTATGGTTCCTACAGTCTCTAAAAGTAGAATGGGAGCCAGAGCCTTCCGCTAACACACTCCTCTCCTGTGGAACCAGCTCCCAGTCTGGGTCCAGGAGATGGACACTGTCACCATATTTGAGAGTCAACTCTCCTCTTTGATAAAGCTTATAGTTAGGGAGTGAGGAGTTGCAGCGTTTAGCCAGACCAGCGGGCACCCCTTCTCTGCTTCTCTTTATAGTCATCACATTCATCTACCAATCAATGATATAATCAAAGTAGAGAGAGGCAGGGCAGTACAGCCCGACCAGGGTCCTCTCTTTACCCTGTCTCTCTTAATTATGATGTTATAGCATTGGGCTGCCAGTGGACGTCCTTTGACACACTGGTGTCCTCTCTCCTCTCACTTTCCATCTGTGTGCATCCATGTCCCAGAAAAGCTTGTTACTAACTTAGCTCTGGGGAGTTTATTCCCCGGAGTCCTTATGTTTTTTTTGTTTTTCCGCGCAGCATGTTTCTATGGATTAGGGTGGCACCTAAATCATGGTCATCATTTCACACCATGCAGGGCCCTGCTATGCCATGAACTACTAAAACTTCTATTTCTAGTCTTAGTTCCATTATTGTTCCACTTTATTGTGACTACTGGCTTTATTGTGAGCCTGGGTCTGTCCGAGGTTTCTCCCTAAAAGGACGTTTTTTCTTGCCACTGTTGCACTAAATGCTTATGCTTGGGGGAATTACTTGACTTGTTAGGTCTTTGTAAATTATAGAGTGTGGTCTAGGCCTACCCTGTCTGTAAAGTGTCTTGAGATTACTCTTGTTATTATTTGATACTATAAACAAAATTGAATTGAATTGAATTGAATAAATCCACTACAAAGAAAGTGGAAGAAAACGAAAATACATACATCCGGCGGAATTTTGTGCAGCACCAGAGCAATCCTGGAAGTAGAATGGTAAGGATATAGACTATGTAGCTCTTAACCACGACCAAATTAAAAGGGCCCTCCACTGATTTACATGTTGATTCATTAGTCACTGGGAGGACTACACAGCCTGTGGCTCTAGAGGATCTTTGTCAGAGTCTGACTCAAGTGACATCACCCAGGTATCTCAGGTCGGGAACGGAGACTGCAGATATGTAACTGAAAGCTTGAGTTACAAACTGGGAGTTAACCAGTCAGGGAGGATCTAACAAAACAGGCGATAGAGTAGCATAAAGGGACTCATGTGTGGGACCCAATGTTTTTGGAGGTAGATGAAAATTCTTGGCCTTTGCTGCATTTATTCTGACCTTTCTTTTTTTAAATCGTTCTTCCCTAGTCCTATACTTTATGAAAGTGCAGTATTGAATTGCTGGGATACTCTTTTAAGCCTTGGTTGCATTGGCCATACAGTAGCACTTCAATTTAGCTCTAACTAACTTAGTACATAACTGAATTTATATTCCTTGCCAACATGGTTCTGTCAGTATATGCATACCTGTGATACTAGAAAAGTGACCTAATAATTCTTTATTCTTGTTTGATACTATAAAAGTGAATTTATAACTCTTAATTATTGTGTATACACTTATTCTAATGTTTATTCCTTATTTAAGCCTTTTTAGTACAGTGTGTGCCACCATGCAAAGGCACTGACCATATTGTTGAAGTTTCAATTGATGAAAATTAATGTTTATTTACATTTCATGTATTTCGTTTATGTGAATATATATTGAGATTAAATAAATCTAATTTTACAAAGAAAAGAGTATGCTATACTGCATTGTACTTCAATTATTGTATGAGCATGTGACAATTAAAACCTTTGAATTTGTCATCTTTAAATCTTGAATCTGTGGCAGTTTGAAATCAGCCATAGACAACAAAAGATCTTGATCTCTCTTTTCTTATTACCACCTTAATCATTTTGGAGATTTATCCTCTTAATGTTTGAAGCAGCCACAGTTAAATCCAGCTTTACATGTTGTGTCTTGGATTTGCATATGTTATTCAGTGTATCGGTCCTATAGCTTAAATGAGGTGTTGCAACAAGAAGGTACAGCATATGTGTACTGTATATGTGATATTGTCAGCCAGGGTGGAACAACTTAAAGACCCATCTGAAGAGATTCTTGTAAAGGGTCGCATGTCAACACCTCTAAATCTATGCTGAGTAATGAAACATACAGTATCTGAATTTCCTGCCTACTAACCATATCTTTGATCTGTGACAGCGTGATCTGCAGGGAGACATTGAGGGCTTTGTCTGTTTCATCCACTGGCCTCAAAGCACTGGAGTAGTCCTCCATCAGGTCAGCCAGAAGTTTTCGGGCAAAATGACCCTGAGCACAATGGGACACTGAGGGGGCAAGAGGAGAGCAGAGGTTGGTTACAACTGCAAAGGTTACAAAAAACTAAATGTCAGGAAATTGGAGAGACAAGAGCAGAAAAGAAGTCGGAGTTGGCTTTACAATATCAGTCAGATTTAAAGATCAAACCATCTATGAGCCATGATGCAGAACTGACCTTGCACCAAAAGGCAGATCCACACCATCAGTACTGCCTTCCTCATTTTCAACCAGTCACAAGCAGAGGGATCAATTATTCTGCAAAAGAGTCACTGAAAAAGCCTGGATCCAAATCCAGAGCATCACTCTATTCTGGTCTCCATTCTCCCCTGCTGAAGCTGAGCAGGACTACAGTAAATTCTTAAAATGTTACATCCTGTAAAAAGCTCTGAATGCTTCGGTTGTTGTTAGTCGCAGTTTGCCTCTCTGTCACTGTCTCTCTGTGTGTGATCGTTGCTCTAGAACAGGACCTGGGGCTATCACACACACACACACACACACACGCACAGGTACACTGCAGTATCAAATTGCTCACAGTCACTGGGTGAAATAGGATGCCTGCAGCCCAATCCACTCGTGTACATGACCACAAGCTGTACCACACACACACACACACACACGTGCGTGCATGCACACATGCACGCACGCACGGACTCACGCACGCATGCACACACATACACACAACCTTACTGCATTACACAGCTAAAGACATTTGTCAATCACACACATACTGTGACACTTTCTTACCTATCTTAGGTCATTCAAGATGAACACACATGTCATGACACATGTCATACACGTTACATGGCCATGAACTTTACACATCAAGGATCAGGTGTCACCATGTAAATTATAATCTTTAACATACTGTATTTACAGTTAAGCTGTACTGTGGTTGTAGATCAATAATAAGAGTAGATTTTATCCTCTCTGTGTCTGTAGGCTGCAAGAGATCAGTGACCAGAAACTACTGATTAACTCTGTAATATTGACCAGCAGTAGTGACATCTTTCAGGTTTAACGTACATTTATTTATTTATATAATTGTTGTTAAATACTGCTGATTATCATGCATTGTTGTGATGTTTTGATGGATTTGCATGCCATTGGAAAAACAATCCACTTGTCACTTTTACCACTTGTTCACTTAAAGATTTTAAGATACAAAATTGTTGTGGATGTTGTATTGTTGTGGATGTTGTGTGTTGTTGTGTATAGGTGTATAGTTGTAGTTGTATTGTATCTATCTGTCTATACATTGAACGTTTGATACAGACATGCCTGTAGGTTCTTTTCTATATTGTCTTAAAACATTAACTAACTATTCAAAAAGACATCACAGAGGTTAGTTATTGAAATAGACCAGTAAGACAAAAGGTTTCTGGTTAAATTATCTTTCCACAAAAAGGAGACAAGATGCTGGTTGAGAGTTGGTAGATTGTGTAAATGTAAATGTGATGAAGTGCGTTACTGTAAGATGGCAAAAAATACTTGCTGAACTTAAAAAAATATAGCCTTTATGCAGCAAGCCTTTTATCCTACAACGTCCAACAATGCTGCACAGTAGATTAGGTTTGACAATATACAGTATTTATACAGAGTTTAGATAAATCACTTTTTATTGTATATTGAAATACACATGGACATATGGATAAATATTCAGAGCCCGGAGAAATAACTCTTGTAGACACTAGTCTAAAGCGTGTTAATTTGGGTGTGATGACTATATTTGCAATATTCAGAATATGTTTTTAATATGAGAACTGCCAAGGCCAAATCTTGTATTTTTGCTAATGAGGCAGTTGTACCTGGAAGACAAAAGATCGTGATTGTCTTCAAAAAATCTTCACAAGGTTCTTGCAGCTTACATTTAATCAAAACTTTTGCAGCAAACAACATCAGTAAGAATTGTTACTGACATTGTTCTGCTCTGTTATTCTGCAGAGTACTGCACATGGTGATGTGTTAATGTGTCACTGAGTTTCTGTGGTACTGAGCTAGCATAGGACAGGTGTTTCCTGTGTGTGTGTGTGTGTGTGTGTGTGTGTGTGTGTGT
>NC_045734.1:14201640-14240231 GCF_008692095.1 Etheostoma spectabile
TGTGTGTGTGTGTGTGTGTGTGTGTGTGTGTGGATGTGAGTGTGTGCGTGTGTGAGAGAGAGATGGACAGACAAACAGGCAGACAAGGAGTAAATGTGTGTATGTATTCTAAACAAAAGTATAATATAATGCATACACTGTGCAAAAAGAAGAGGCACTGTGAGCTTGTAAATGAGAGTGATGGCGTACATCACTCTCATTTACATCATGTGTGTCTGTGTTTTTTCAGTAAATTGGGGAGAGAGTGGGGCAGAACACAGTGGGGGCGCTTCAGAGGGTGAGACAGTGAGAGAACGACAGAAAGGTAGAGACACAAAGAACAACAGAAAAAGCAAAAAGCAGTGGTGTAGGAACAGCTAAGGAAGTGTGTGTGTATACAATGATACAGCAATGTCGAGTGAACAATGCTTGTCTGCAGTATCATTTTAGGTATACAGTAAGTTGTGTGGTGACTTTCTACAGTGTTCTAGTGTTCCACAGCATATGAATGTGGGTGAATGGTGAATGGTTCCTTTTAAGTATACATACGTATGTAAAAGTAGTCGTTAAGACCAGAAAAGCACCATATAAGAACAGTGTAGAAATAAGAGTAACAGGTAAAAGTCCTGCATTTAAAATTTTATTTAAGAAAAAGTACAAACGTATTGCAATCTAAATACACTCAAAGTACCACAAGTAAAAACACTCATTGTGCAGAATGGCTAATTTCAGAAAATGTGAATTGTATTATTGGATAATAATTACTGATGCATGTATGCATATTGATCATCTTGATCATTTTTTGATCCCCCCCCCCCCTCCAATGATTCTAGTTTGGGTTGTTAATCTTATCTTATCTTACAGTAGTTTAGTATATGTACTCAGTTACCTTCCACCCCTGCAGCTCTTAAGAGCTGGTATGAGCTGATTTATTTGTCATAGTCAGAAAAGGCACAGCTGTAGCAGATTAACGATGGCACTGTTTCATTTAGGTTTAGCACTAAACTATGTCAATGAAAGAAAAACCTCAACCCAGGAACAACACCTATATGAAATGAGGACATTGCTAATGTTATTAGTTACTGTACACATGTGCACCTCTGCTATGACATGTCAAAATGTCTGCTGTGAAAAATGTTACTTTATCAGAGTATTGGATAACACATTAGAGGCCCTTGAGAAGTATGTCAAGTGTGGTGGTGGTGGTGTGTGTGTGTGTGTGTGTGTGTGTGTGTGTGTGTGTGTGTGTGTGTGAGGATGAGGCATTGCGGTAGTTGTGGGAGAAGAGAGCACAACGAGAGATGAAAGACCTGGCCACAGCAGGCTGTCAAACATGTTAAACTCAAAGCATTTTCTCTTTGTCAAAACTACGAACATGCAGACAGTATTGAAACAAATACTATATTTCGAGCATGAACATAATAATGGATTATATAGTAAACTCAATTGGAGAGTTGTTTTGGAAATTAATCTGAACATAATCGGCGTGTCTTTGTCAAATATTCAGTGTCCTATGCAACTTGTAAAAAGACAATAATAATTTGAGGTTTATGGTAGTAAAATAATAATAAGTACTGATATATATGTATAAAATTATATACAATATTAAATGGTTAATCAGTATGCTCCAAGAAGTTTTTGTATTTTGTCATACTATGTCAAGCAAGAGAGACCTTCATGAAGTTAATACCATGTGCATGTGGACTGTCCTGTGCATTTGTTATCAACATGACCTCTGTATGATGAGGGTAAATGTATGGTTACGTATTTAAGCACATAAGTAAGTCTGTGCACATGGACTGACTGAGTAAACGTGTCTGAGAACTGAGTAACTTGGAGTTGCTGTGTGTGTTTGCACAAGTTTGACTTTTTATTGTGTGTTGGGATGTGGTTAAGTGTTTTCAACATATCCTTGAAAAGCCTGTAATGTGTCTCTCATCCTCAGCAGCTATGAACACCACATTAGACAGAGAAATGTAGAGAAAGAGCGGGAAAGAAGCATGAGGGAGGGGGGAACAGCTTTTCTGAACTTTTTCCTAGTTGTTTGCTGTTCCTGGTTGTCTTTTTTGTGCTTTTATTATTATTCAGCTACTATAAATTTTTCAACACAGCCTTCATTTTCTCATATCACCCTCTCAGGTCCATATTCAAACCTCCGGACATATACATAGACCCTTACATAGATCCCATTTATGGACATAAAACTTATTCTGTACCTACTTATATACAAGACTGCACTGGTATGTATTAAGTTCTAAGAATAAACCATATATTAAACTTAATTAGGGGTGATATAAAGATTTAAAGTAACATGTGGGATCTACTACCTTTTAGACCTTCTAGATTACCTTACGTCTCCATCTCTTCTCTATTGTGGGTCAGGCCAGGTGCGTTGTGTGTGTATGTTAGCTATGCACACTAGCTATCTGTTGTTGTCATTGACTAAGCTGTCGTTCTCAATCTTTCACAACTCTTCTGTTATTTTCATGTCTTGCCACTCAATTAAGCATTTATGAATACTGTATTAAAGACACACAGCACATATGTCTGACAGCATTGTTCAATGGCTTCGTGGACAAAATTGTTTGACCTACTCATCATTCAACAAAATACTTTGATAATCTGGTCAGAATCAAAGATGGGATACCACTCCAAAAAAATAAAATCACAATTTAAATCATACGTTGTAAAAATTTACAAATTACATTATTTGTATATACATCTAATATAATGTGTATTCCAATACAGATTTCATACATAGGTTTGGCAAATGGGAGTGAAATACTCCACACTGTATGTGTTTTGACATGACATACAGTATATGGACTACAAAAGACGTAATATAAGTACATTACACATTTAATACTCAATGAAATCTGTCTGTGGCCAAAATAACATAAGATGCAAAACACCTACAAAGTGTATAAATTATACCTTTAATATGATTCTTATGGAGTTTATTTGGGTTCAGACAAAGTCAATAAAGGCAGAAAAGGGAACTTTCATAATAAATGCACACTTATATTCAAATCCAATGCCATCTCCTTCAAAAAGATGGAAAGAGAAACCAAGGGGATAACACAGCCATCATTAGGGAAAGAGTCATTTTCACCCCAACCCGGTCGCGATGGCTGTGTCATTTTCCCTTCTTCAAATACTTTAGATTATTATAGATTATTTCCCAGTTGTTTTTCCGCAACGGGTAAAACTGGATGGACATAAATTAAAACAATACTGTGTCAATGTTATGAATACTATAATTTATGGAACAGGGACATATGTAAGATACATAGTAGCAGTTCATGTCTTCAAATGTTTCTTATATTTTCTAAAGTAGGTATACAGTTAAATAAAATTAAAATACAGTTTTTTTTAAAATCCACAAAAGCTGCTAATATGTGGCATCCAGTTTCAATAAAAGGTGTAAACATTTCAGATAACGTTTATGTATCATGTCCCTTTACTTTATTTTAGAATTTAAAAAAAGGTTTCAATCCTCTAATTTTAAATTATTGAACAAACTTCTCAATTATATTTTGTTTGTATCAATACAAACTTTTTATATATGTTTGTTTTTTATCAATGATTGATGTGTGTTGACTGTCATGAATAAGTCAAATTTCATTTCAATGCAACTGATGTCTGTGCATACATTTCAAACAATAAAAACACAGGTATCTTATGAATAGATTTGAAAGCTATATAGCATTTAAAATGCATGTATAACCGAGTGAAACACGTAGTATGGCTCAACTACTGACAGTTTCCTGTTCAAGTCAAATGAAATGTTATCTTCTCTGGAGAAATAATAGAGCTTATTTAGAGCCCGATGCAGCACAAATGGACCCGTTGGTTCTCTATGAGCCAACACCCACATTTTCCTATTCTGAAGAGTTTAAGTCAGCTGTGTCAATTTTAAAGCTGCAAATGCTTGAATTGAAGCATTTATAGAGTATTTCTGAAAAATAAAAATTCTCCAATGCCCCCTCTAAAACCAGTTCACAAGCAGATCAAAGATTAACTCTTTTCTTCACATCTCTCCCTGGATCACACAAAAATAGAACTTTCACCAGCTTACGTTTGTATGACTAAATCAAAGTATTCTTTTTTTTTAGTTTGAGTTTAGTGGAGTCTTTTGTGGCGGACAAGACACACCGTTAGTGAAAAAGAACCCTACGTATATATGGAGCAACACAGCTTTGGGTTCTAGTACCTCTACAGGCCCTTTCTGAGTTTGAACAGCGCACTGGGATGCATTATTGAAAAAGTCTAAGGTCAAAGGTCAAAAGACCTTGCACTGGTTAATGCTGAACATTCGTCTCCTGGCCTGTTTCCTGGCCTGGTTTACGGCCGTCCGCACTGCATGCTCAAACACCTGTTGCACACCACGGTTGCTTAAGGAGGAGCACTCCAGGTAGCCTTTAGCGTTCACTTCTTGAGCCACACGTTTCCCCTCCACCGCTGAGATGCAGCTGGCCCGATGCACCCCCATCTCCCGCAGATCCGTCTGGGTGGCCACAACCAGTACTGGCACTTTGGGCAAGTTCTCTCGAATCTCAGCCATCCACTTATGCTGAATGCTGGCCAGCGAATTAGGGTTGGCCACAGAGTAGCAGACGAGGACGACGTCGGCCTGCTGGTAGGATCTCGGCCGGATTTGTCTGAAGTTGTCATTGCCCGCCGTGTCCCACAGCCCCAAACTGATCTGAACACCGTCCATATACACCTCCACCCCTGTGTTCTCAAACACTGTGGGCTTGTACGTGTCCGGGAAGGTCTCTGAGGTGAAGCGGACCAGCAGCGCCGTCTTGCCCACCGCACTGTCACCGACCAGAACACACTTCACCGACATCTGTTCCAGGCCGTCCATGTTTGCCCGCGACAGTCTCACTCCACTAGATTTTGGTGGTTCTATGGGGAAAAAAAGTCTTTCACTGGAACTTGAAGAGGATCACGAGGTAAGTCGGTGATCACTCATCTGTGTGTGTTGTACTCCTGTGTTCAGGAGGTAGTTTTAATAGCAGGTGATTTGCAGCCCTGTCTTGTGGTATCTCCACACCTAGAGATGTCAGTGGTCATTCAGCTTGTTGAACTGACCTATAACGTCTCTCTTTTCAGAGTCCTTAACCAACTCTCAAATGGAGGAGTTTTTGTACAGTCAGCAGTTCTCCAGCTGTGAGCTTCATACACGCTTCACATAACGTCTTACTTAGTTCTTCAGTACCCCTCGGCTCATCTCATTTCTGCTGGGTCTCTGCAGCGTGGTCAGGTGTTGGTCCTTCTCGTTAATGATGGCCGTCATTCTGTCCAAACAGATCGAACCTCTCAGAGTTGAAGAGGGAAATCTACTGAGGTAGAGAGGATGTGTTACAAACACAAGGTATCTGTAAGCACTCTGTTGTCTTAAATTTAAAAGACAGAAACTTAATTGCTTTAGCAAATTGTTCATTTAACTGAAACCATGTTCCTCTAGACAGTGAACAGATTCTTCTCATACAACATGCAGCGTAGAAAACAACTGCAGCGTGGATCTTAATCAAATGTTTTGCATGACAAATATGAAATATCTGCTTAAACAATATTGAAGTAGTCAACTGCTGAGTACTGCATAAGGCAAATGACATCCAGTTTTCTTTTCGTAACAGACATTTTAAATTTACAGAGAGAGGTTGAAGTGTAAAGTATTACATATATGACAAAGTATACGGAAGTAAAGATATTTGCTTGGGTGTGACCCAGAATTGACAACTTGATTCTGAAGACTTTAACAGGGGATCATTAACACTTTGTTTGCTGTATTATTAGGCACAAAGGTTACATATGACGGGCCTGGCTCCATTTACTCTAATGTATCTCCCTGATGACCAGTCTTGATTCTGCAGTTTTCTTCTTAAACAATAATGTGATAACGAAAGAGGATGATCTTTATTGTTTGATATAGTGATAGTTATATATCTTGATGTTTTTTTGTACATGATCAACAAAATACTACTTTTGGTTTCTTATGAATTCTTATTGACAATTGTACTAAAGAGGCAGAAGTAATAAGTCATAACCTCAAAACCACCTGCCATGACACACACATACATAAATGGAAAGACCTCCATCCTGTAAATGGGACACTTTAAACTGGGTTTTTCCACAATTTAACTTTCTAAATTATCTCTCAAGAAGAAGTCTTAGTTTTATACTTTCAGTCTGCTCTTGGAGCAAGAAGTAGGGTATTAAAAAGATAAAGTAAGAAAAATGAATCAAACACTGTTCTTAGGCTACTTTATGTAACATGCTTTTATTTAATTTTCTACAAATACTATTTTATTTTTTTACACATTAATAATTATCTTTTTGTTCTAGTGAGAGAGTAAGAACACACCTTGAACATCTCAGATGTTTACTTTATTTAAAAGTTAGAATGTTGAAATGTTAAAAGTTTAGGTTTTTGCCCACATTATGGAGACTTAATTAAATTTCAGAATAGATGAGAATAACAGAATATGGTAGGATAGAAACCTCAGCATCATTGTGTCTCAAGACAAAGGAAAAGACAATTACCTTTCTTGTCAGTCTTCTCAATCTGTAACGGGCGGATGCAGGCTGCCGCTTTTTGAAGACTTCACAGCGCAGAGCGAAAAACACTAAACTGCAAAAACGTTTATTATTAATTACGATGTGCCGATCCACATAGGTTAACCCTTAATAGCCGTTGCTAGAGTATGAATTGATTAGAGAAGAAACAAGACACCACCCGAAATATGTTGGCACCTGCCTGACAACACCGAGGTTGGTAAGTAGAGAAGGGAAGTGAGAAAGTATGAGAGAAAAGAAAAGTAAAACACATCCGCTAGTTGGAGTGGAGGTGAGACTCGTCTGCTCGCCTCCCCCACAGCAGCTGTGTTAAAATGTTTTGTTTTTTTTCTTCTTTCTTTTGTGCATTTGTACCATTTCATCTGGCATTTCACAAAGCAGCAAATCTTACAGCTGGCACACATAAAATCCATTCATGTCTTAGGTTAACGTTAGGCCTAATGTGGTAAAAACAGTGGACACATTGTAAACCCCGGTCTGTAATCATACGTAAACCTACTGCACCTCAAGATACGATGCTCTGTAGTTATCTCTTATTTAATTGATAAAGGGGGACTCGCCAAATTTACACGTCACAGTCGAGTAACCTGCCTGCCATGCAAAATCTGATAAATTGCCTCAGGTGATGTCACTAGAGTCAGTGGTGGTTGGTTCTGAAAACTTCAAGTTTGAAAATAAAACAAAATCTGTGTACACAGTTAGAAAGAAATGAGCTCATGCTACCATCCAAATGAGTAAACGTCAGGCTGTGCCATGAACACATTCTTTAAATTTTGAAATGTGCACAAATTCAAGTTTTTACCCTCAACTTCATCCCTGGTACATGGATTTAGTCTTCTATACCTACAGTCTTTCCCAAGAGTCCAACCCTCTCAAGCCCAATAAAACAATATAAAAATACAAATGAAATATCAGATCTTTGTCCCAGTGAGAGAGCTTTGTTGTTGGATCTGCCTTTATACAGAAATTGTCCATACTGTCCATGTTGGTGAAGCTATAGTATATGATCTCTTTGCGTTGACTAGTATAATGCATAATTGTAAATTACATAAACTATACCATCCCTCTTCATCAGCCACATTACCATACAACATACATGAGATCACTGGCAGGTCTTTTGATACAGACTAATATTAAATGACTAGAATGATGATCCATGTATTTTTTTTAAGCAGCAGGCTTATTCTTTCCACTATGATACATAATCCTTTGATGTAAAACCATAAATATCCACAAACTGTAAACAAATAGAAGTTTATTTAACAATACAATAATATCTGTAAAACCATTAGAACAAATGAATACAAAAATACAATTTTCTATTTATAATTCATATGTTCACAACATCATGTACAAATCGGTAAAATCTGTCAACATTTGATCTTGCACCTTTAAGAAAAATATTACACAGATAGAAAAACAGAGGCTATTTTGAATCTACAAAACTAGTGTAGTAACCTGAGGAATACTACTGCTACTAAATTTGGCACAATAGGTTAAAAAAGGCTGGAAATAACCGACTGGCCTTGAAAGACAAAACCTCACAATGATGAATCTTTTCCTGAGTTTGAATATCAACATTTTAGCAGCTAAGCTTGGCTTGGCCTTAAGTAAATGAAGAGTTGCAGTATGTTGCTGAGGCAGCTGCTACGACAAAGGAGACCAATTGCTGCAGAACTCAGAGAAGAGGTTGTTAAACATATTTATTAGCCTTTTGATCTTTTGAAGAGTTTCAGGCTCACTGTAACACTACAACCAAGACAAAAAAAACGCTTTTCCATCTTAGCATTTAGTTTTGTGATAAGTTCTCAGACTACATTGCGTGTATTAAATCTAAGATTGGCATCAAATGCCTAAATTGTGACTCAAAAAAGGATGTCATATTACTTAAATTCCTAGAGAGCAACCTCCAAGCAGACAACGTGCAATCTTGATTCAATTAAAGATTCATTAAATCCTCACATCTCAAATGTGACTCCAGATTAGAAAATGTAAGAATGATTAAATTACACCTTATTCAACACCTTCAAAACAGGGATTTTTCATACTCTTTAAAAGGCATAATGTAAAGCAAAATATAATTACACTATAAAACATTTAAAATGTAAATACATTCTAGCTTTACAGCTGTGTGAAATTACCTTATTTGTGTTTCACCTTATTTTTCATAATCATAAAAGAAAGAATAGTCTTATTAAGATCAAAATTATGATAATGAATTTAAAATTAACCTCAATTTAACCTGGATTAAGATTAGGATTCAGTTAAGAGAGATAGAGACAGGATGAAAAGTTTAGTAATTGTAAATATGGCATTGTAGAAGTAGTGAGAGAGAGAGAGAGTAAGTGTGTGTGTGTGTGTGTGTGTGTGTGTGTGTGTGTTGTCCTTCATAGCAGCCTTAGTTTGAATCCAATAAACCAAGTTCTTCTCACTTCAAAGAGACCAACACGAGGCCTAGCTTTGGCTCAGTGAACCTGAAAGATGAAGAGATAGGAGAAAAAGGTGGGTGACAATGAACTGACACTGTTGCGTGTGTGTGTTTTGCGTGTGTGCATTTGTGTGAATGTGTATACCTGTAGTGTTTGTTGTTGAGGTAGTCTATTACGGCGGGGCGGATGCGGGCCACGCCCCCCTGGCTGTGGTTCCCTCTTCCTGTGATGACAGAGAGCTGAGGTCGACAAAGACCCTGCTCACAATCTACACAGAAAGAGGCCAAAAAAAACAAAAGACAGTCAAGAGAAGCAGCGTGCACAAACTTTGTCTACTGATGTTCTGATCCTTCACATGATTTAGACGTAACAGTGCCATCTCTAGTTTGAGTCAGCACCGTTTTGCAACCCACCAAATACCCACAAAGCTCAGAAACATACCGACCCACTACCCGCAATTATCTCTAAATCAATTCAAGACCCAACGGGTTTATGCAACACTCACAGTCCTACCCTTACCCATCATCCAACCCAATTTCCCAATGCTCTAAACGAGTGATTGGTGCCAACAGTATTTGTTTTACACAGTTCTACCCTTCCAGAATTCCAAAGAAGTGCACACACGCGTGCAATGTCAAGAAAACACAACTGTGTGGAAGTTTAGTAACACAGCTGAAATTAAACGAACAAAAATGTATGGACATAGCTGTATAATAATTAACCTACAACAGCAATCATCATTTACTAAACATAATTTTATATATTAAAAAAAGAAAAAAAAGAAGTCCTTTCTCCTGTAGCCCATCTTTATCCAAATCTTGTAACCGTTTCCATAACCTATACATTGAAATATACATACTGTGTGTATATATACACAATATATGTTTTATACATTTTAGAAGGTACCTGCACCCAACACAGTGAGACGCTGACTTTGAATGTAAATCTTTAGTTATGCCAACATTTTCTCTGTCATAGTCCCTCTGTAGTCATTCTTGGTTCATGTATACAGTACAGTGTGCGGTTCATTACCTGTGGTTTTGTCCTGTAAGACTTTAGCCAGATGCTCCAGGGCCTCGTCTACATGCAGCCCATGGAGGTCCAGGATGTTGCTAGGCAGCAGCGATGAGTTGACCCTCTTAAAAATCTGAACTGCTGCACGGTGATTGGCCTCACGCATCCGCTGGCCATGCAGGTGTCCCTACAAAAGATGGTGATGCAAATTAAGTTACTGTGAGTGCAGAATGTTTAAATAAAAGAAGAGCTGTGCCTTGAAAACAAACAAATACAAGAAAAGAACAATGATAAAGTTTGAAACATTACCTCTAATACAGTTTATGCAAACCCCCCCCACACACACACCTTAAGCAAAAGTTATTAAATAAAGATCCAGTGTGTTCTATTTGTGGCATTTAGCAACGAGGTTGCAGATTGTAACCAACTAAAACTTCACCTGTGTGCCAAGTGTGTAGGAGAACTACGGTAGCCAACATAAAAATGTGAATAGCCCTATCTAGAGCCAAGGTTTGGTTTGTCTGATCTGGGCTACTCTAGAAACATGGCTGTGCAACATGGCTTTGTGGAATATATATTACATTTCCGCCAATAGATCACGCTAAATCCTACACACTAGACCTTTAAATAAAAACAGAAATACAAAGTGCTTGACCGGTGAAACTAACAAAACATTCAGCTCCTCACCTGCTGTGCATAAAATGAGGCCACATCTTTGCGTCCTTGCTTGTAGGCCTCAGCAGCTTTGGAGAAACACTCGTGCTGTCTGCTCTTCTGTTGGCTGGCCTCGGCCCTGAAGTCCTCATACTCTGGGTCTTCCGTATCCTGATAGTCAGGTACGGTGAGCTCCAGGGGCTTCTGCCTCTGACAAATTAAAAAAGGGACATAGTGAAACAAAGTTAATTATGGTGAAGAAGTAATCACTAAATCATATATTGTGATCCTGACTCTTGCAGTGAAGTTTCAATTGTATTTTTTTATTGCAGAGCAAACAAAGATACAGAGGTCACAGGACAGACATATTTGTGTTTAACATGTGAAATTAATTTTTTGGTGACCAAATGTTTTTATTTAAAGATTACAATTACAAACAATATGCTGAGACAGGAGAACATGTCCCAGGACACACAGACGGGAAGGAGGGAAACACAACAAAAACAATAGGAAGAGCGGCGTCCTCAGCTTGCAAACAACACACACAGAAACAGACATACACAAACGCACACACAAGCAGACACACACATAATAGGTGGAACCAGTAAACAGACTGATTAGAGTGTTCCTGAGTCTGTTGGTTTTGGCGTACAGTGCTCTGTAGCGCCTACTAGAGGGGAGAAGCTGGAACAGGTTGTGTCCAGGGTGAGATGGGTCTGCAGTGATGTTTCCTGCCTGTTTTCTGACTGTGGAAGTGTATACATCATGAATGGAGGTCAGGTTGGCACCGATGATCTTTTCTGCAGTCCTAACTGTGTGACGCATTTTCACAGGAGTGAGATATGTCCTTTGAATGAAATTGTAGTGAATATGCTGATGCTCTGGACTGCATGATGCTTCTGGGATGTTAGACCATTAATCATGCCAGTGAAGATCGTTCAGGTCTGGACAATTGCGTTCCCAGACCTTCTCAATAGGAAGGGCAGTGCGGCCAGATATTATCAAAAACTGATAAAGCCTGGATACCATACCACAGGTTTTTGGCTGCATAGTGAATCATTTATAATATTTCCGAATAGGATGGATGCCCTGAGTGCTAATCTTATCAGCACTAACAAGAAGTAACTGAGGCACAATCTGGTTTAAGCAAGGAAAAACCTCAATACCTAAATATCTAAACTGTTTAACAATGGAGATGTTAGCAGTGATGATTGAATTATTGTAGAATCATTCAAATTAAGTAATGCAGACTTTGACCAGTTAATTTTAAAGCCTGATTAGCTTTCATACTTGACCTAATTCTCATGGTAAGTAAATGACTAGATCTTGCGCCCTGGAAATAATAGCGCTGTCTCGTTCTATGGATGAGGAAATCAGATTTCTGTTTCAGAATGTTGTATATTTCTTAACTAGTGATCATTCGAAAGCTTTAATCAGTAAAATTATTTTTGCAACAATGGATCTAATCTGGTAAACTCAGCTTCCAGGTTTTGTAGTTGAAGTCACATAGCATTGCGCGCATTAGAGCAGAAAAGTATGGTATTGCTCCTAATAAAACCTTTTATCGCATCCCACAATATCCTTGGGTATTCTACAGAGCCAACATTCATTTCTGCAAACATCTGGAATTCTGCTATAAACTGAGTGATATGGGATTTATTTTTTAGTAAAGAAGTATTGAAACACCATCTAACCATATGTTGAGACAGTTGGCCAAATGTGGTGGTGCAAAGGACCCTTTTATGGTCAGACAATGCCATTGGGAGTAACAGTGCTTTATTAATTGAATGAAATAATTGAGGGGATGCAAAAAAAACAACAACAACTCTATCCTGAAAAAAGATTTATGTCTACCTGAGAAAAAGGAATAATCCTTCCAGGTGGAATTAACTGCACGCCAAAGTAGATCTGTGATCAAGATTGGATATGGTGCAGCCAAAATGGAAAACTAGCCCATAAATACCTGGTAGCAACAGCAATTGGTTCCACACTAAATTAACATCAAAATAGACATATTGTTTATCAACAGAAACAATAAATAAAAAGCACAAAACAACACCTTGGAAAGGAAACTCTAAAAATCTTGCGCGCGCACACACGCACGCACGCGTGCGTCCGGGGAGAAGCAAATTATCCGCCTCTCAATGACGAGCGGAGATTTCCGCACAGTTTGTAGGATCGCCTGCCTGGTTGTGTATCATTTTAAATTCGGTGGGCTCTCAAAATCTCAACCCGTACATCTGCTAAATTTGGGAACCACTTAGACAGGGACCGCGAGAATTACTGGATAGCATTAGCATCATTTAGCCCGTCTTTCAATCCGACGATGCGGATGTTGCATCTTCGGTTTATGTCTTCCATATCTGCTAGCTTCACCTCCTGAAAAGTGTGGCCATGGCTGTCAAGAATCCTTACGTTACTTTTTTTTTAGTTTTGGGGTTTTCATCCATTCTGATGAGCCAATGCTTGCAGTCAGAAATGCTAGCTAGGCATGGATAGCAGTTAGCTTATTGTCAGTCGATCCCCACCTGTTGGATCTGAGACTGGGGGGGGGTTCGCCCCATGTAGGCTAAGTCCTGCAGCGGCCCAGGTTCAAATCTGACCTGCAACCCTCGAAGTTGGAACCATATAAAACAACAAAAGTTGACAAACTTTTGACAAACAAAGTTAGGCCAGGAGCTACACTTTAAGCCGATATCTCTGTCTAGCCAATCACGTGACCCTAACGTGGGAAATTGATGAATACATTTGTTCTGTTCCACGATTTGTTTCTCTCTGCTTGCGAATACCTTCTCCCTCTCCTTGCTGGCTGCTCTGAAGTGGTTGCCTCGATGAGCCTCTGGTGCGACCACTGTCTTGGCGGGTTCCTGGTCCAGTAGAGAGCGAAGAAACAGCTCAGTCTGGGTCAGGCTGTGACTATGTAAAGATAAACACATATACAAGTTAGTTCAGAACAGTGCTTCAACATCAGATGTTGAGAGCCTAGATTCTCTGCCCTGAACCCGATTGGCCCCCCCATAATTTGAGGATCAACATTTGAGGCTCCTACCTTACATTAATGAGGAGAAATGTTATACGGTCTTTATTAGCATGACATATGACAGTTTTTGGGCTGTGCTGAACATTCAAGACAGCACATGTCGGAGACTGTGTTTAGAGACAGAACTAAAAAGTCTAGTTTACTCGCTTATAGGGTGCGGAGTGGAGGTGGGTCTGGCTAGTCTACATAGCATTCCAGAATGGGAGAAAAACATGCTGTGGTTTATTGGCATTTCTTTAAACCAATCACAATTGTCATGGGCGGCACTAAGCTCCACGCGGAGCCGCTGTAAAATAGTTGTGCGAGAGTAAACGCAAATTGGGCACATAGTCTAGCTAGCTGTCTCAATGTACCCTGCAGAAATCTGAGGAGCAGTTAACCATAGTACTCATGAATCCACCAGAGTTTAAAAATTCCAATATGAGGAAAGCGGAAGGTAACGGTCATCGGCGAAAAATACATGCGTCCAGCGGAATTTCCTGTGGCACCAGAGTAATCCCGGAAGTAGAACATCAAGGATATAGACTCACTTGTAATACATTTGTTAATTTCGTTGTTTGTTTTTCACAGTGGAAATTTGGGTTTTTAAAATCAGGCTTGGGCTAAAAACTGCAGCCGTGGTTTGGGCTCGAGTCCGGCTTGGACAGAAACTATGCAGGATCACGTAGGGGATTATGCATGCTCAGGACTTTTTGGGCCTGTACATAGCTCTACATCAGATACATATATTTTTGCTTGCTATAGAAAAAAAAAGAGAGCATGTTTGTATTATCAACCTTCATCATTTATATGATAAAGTCTCTAAAAATAATTAAATGAATACATTCTCAAAGTTGTTTTCTCACTTGTGGTCTCTAAAGATGTCCAGGAGGAAATGTCTGTCAATGGTGGGGAAGAGGGAGAAGAGTTGGTTCTCTTTCATCAATGTGGCTCCATCACGTCGGTCAAGATCCGCACAACTTTGTCTGGTCTAATAGGAGGAAGGTTGAAATAGGTTAGGATGTGGGGAACAGACAGGGTCAAAACCAGTATAACATTATTTAATAAGTCCACAGGTACAGTAGGTGTATGCATTACCTTTTCCTCGTTCTTCTGCAAAGCCTGCTGCTCTTTAATAATATCTCTAAGAGACACCTGTGGGCGGGACACATTCCAGTGGTCCATGAATGGCATCTGACCATGGGTCTCTGGTTGGTTGTTCAGTGGCTGTGACCAGTCTTGTGATCCAGGTCTGGACCCCTGTGACTCACTTCGAGGTACTGAACCCATACATTAAAAAAGGTTGTGAAACAAAATGTTATTTCTGAAAAATGCTGTTCCCAGTAGTATTTCTTTATTTGACTAAGACAATATGGGTTAACAATATTACAAGGCATCCGATGTAATATATCTTTCTGTTATCATTACATGATGCTTAATGGATTCTAAGTGTGTGTGTGTACTTACTTTCCTGAAAGAAGTGAGAAGAAAAGGTTGCTTGCCTCTGCTTTTCCTGTAAAACATTCATAGTCAAATTAACAGAGACCCACTCACAGTAAATCAGAATATCAGGGTACATTTATAATTGCATGGATAGAATTGATGCTGGTAAAGACTCGCTAAATTATTAAACCATCAATAACTGATGAAGCTTTGTAAAGCCGAGGGGAGCTGCAGATTCAGGTGATAATTCTCTGTAGCTTAAACACTACAAGCAAACCCTCTCACATGGCCATTTGTTAACTTGTTATTAATTTAAAAAACATATTGATTAGAGTTGCCAGCTTACTTGAATGGTTTCCTTCCACTTCTGGTGGAGCAGTTTAGCCAGTTTCAGGTCCATCTGAACTACATGGTCATCAGTGGAGCATTCACCTGAATATTGTGGAGAAGACGGATACCCTTATGTCAGTCTGACTACCAGAGAAGTATCTACAAATTATATTGGTTCAGCAATACATTAATTAGTATGTTTCCAGCGAAGCTGCTTATCAGATTGTCTAACAGCTATAAGAAACACTTTTTAGTTGATCTCGAGGGCTGCGCTCAACATGTTTTGTAATTTTACGAAGCAGACAATCACACCCATATTGTGCAGCAACTGGCCAGGTATGGATACGTGAAAGACAAAAAGTTTTGTTATTATTTTTTATTCTTCACAATGTACTTATCTTAAAGGCCTGCCTTGCCATCTGAGTATTACATTCAGTGGTTAAAAAGAGTTTTCTTCAGTGTGACACCTGTGTGTTGCTTACCTGGGTCAACTCCAACAGGACCAAACAGTTCAGTTAGCTGCAGTGCCAGTTCAGTGGGTAGTTTCAACTCCACACTCTGAATGTCCAGGTGTGTGCTCCTTCTCTCCTCCATGTGCCTCTTCTCCTCCACCATTTGTTTTTGATCTCTCTCCACCTCCTCTAGCTCAGCCTGCAACAGCCGGTGTACCTCGTCCATGCTAGCAATCTCCTCATCAATTTCAACTCTTGACTCTTCAATTATTACGCCATCATCTAAGCTTCCACCCCAAGCCCCGCCTTCTAGGTCAGCTTCTGATGTGACTTTGTGTTCAGTGTCACCCCATCTTTCTCCTTCATTCACTGCATGAGGCAGACTAAGTTCTGTTTGAGGAGAGGATTGTAAGTGTGAAGTTATATCAGGATGATATGTCTTTCTAACTGGATCCGCTGCACCTTCAAAACTTAAAATATCAGTTTTCTTGGAGCTCTCATTTGATTCTCTGACTGTCGCAAAGGTTCCCTGCTGAGTCACCTCCTCAAACCCAATTGGCTCTCCCTTTGGCCAATCTTCCGGGTGATGCTCATCTAACACATCAGGATGTAACCTGGTTCCTACAGGCTTGCCTAAAACTCCACACAGACTGGATATGTTCTCCTCATCTGCACCACCATCCTCTTCCTCCTCTTTCTCACCATCATCATCTCTGAAGAACCTCTCTCCAGAGTCCAGCAGCAGGTTGGTCGTCCATTCTATGTCCTGATAACATTTGTCATACAGATCTTCTAACGTATCAAAACTAACCAGTTTAAAGTGGCAGCTGAGAATGCGCAGGCTCTCGAGCCGGTCTTGAGTTGCCCCGAGCTCTTTCTCTTCCACCTGCGTGCCTTTCTCATGGACCACGCGGTAGGGCACCACTCTCTGACCGGACGGGTGACTTGCAACCGCCGTAGAGACGGCAGTGGAAAACTCGGGCACAAAGCGGGATGAGTCTCCAGACAGGACTGTGATGCCACTATGGTGGCTGCCAGCAGTGATGACTGCATTGTCTTGGCGATTGAGACGCCAAAGAAAGGCAAAGTCTTGAGGTTCTGTCTGAGTGGGGCTGCCTGTGTCTACCAGAGGAAGTGGGGAAGAAGGCTGCAGATGTGCCTCAGATTCGGACTTGGTAAACAGGTCAGATTTTGGTTTAAGGCTAGTGTTACAGTCAGGATTAAAGTTAGGCTCAACATCTGTGTTCATGCTATTCTGAATGTGGTTTATACTTTGGGCTGTGTTTAAATTTGGACATTCAATACTATTTGGTGAAGAAGCAGGGCAGTTTTGAGTAAAGGTGAGGGCTAGTTTACACTGTTTCCCCGATCTACGACCCTGACGCTGCTTTCTCTCCTGACTGCCTCCACTGAAAGAACTGCTTTCTGCTTCCTCAGAGCCAACACACACAGGACTTTGACACATCTCACTAACATGACTTCCATCGGCCTCAACTTTTGTCTCTCTGCCATTCTCTGTGCAGTTATTTATCTCAGTATCAGTATGACCAACAGTGGGCTCTGTACCAACCTCACCTTCAGTATTGTGGCTTCCCGCTCCATCATGGCATTCGTTTGCCTCCACAGTTTTGGAGATAACTAGTGAATTAGCAGTAAGAGCTGAGAGAGGATTTGTTGGGTTGGTTGATTTCAAACCCACAGAACCTGTTTCTCTTCCAATCTCTGACACATTATCATTCCCTCCTGTGGTTCTACTCGCTTCAGTTTCAGTTTTAAGTCCCTCATAATGATCAATTGTCGATTCCCTGACCTTACAAGAGTCAGCTGCTTTCCAGTCTAACACACAGTCAGGTAATTCACCTCTGCTGCTGTTAACCCTGTTAATGTCTTGTTCCCTCTCCTCACTGTTAGGTCTACTGCCATGGGATTCCCCAAACCTGCCACCTGCCTCCTCTTTCTCCAGTTCTTCTCCAGAGCTCAGGAAAAGGGAGGATGAACGGGAAGATGAACGGGAAGAGCATGTCTGTACATCAGCAACTCCTGTCTGAATAAGATCAAGAAGCTTCTGAAACTCTGCCACATTGGGTCCCAACTGCACTTCCGCTTTATTTTTTGTAGCTTCTTGAGACACACCTCCATCTTCCTTCCCACTTCCCTCTTTATGCCTTTCTATTTGCTTCACCAGTCGCTGCTCACAAGGCCAGTCTCCTACAAAATCTAACGTCTTAGGCATTCCCTTCTTTCCCTCATATAGCTCCATCTCTACCCTTTCTGCTTCCTTTGCCTTTTCTTTCCCCTTTTCCTCGCCGTGTGATTGGTTGGCATCTTTCACCAGATCTGCAGGCTCCAACCTGTCAAAACCCGACCTCCTGCTTGGCCTTTCCCTCCTTACTCTTTGTGCAATAGACTCAGAGAAAGCCACAGGCACTTCATCCCCACGATGATCTTCACTCATCACTGATTCCACAATACAGTCGGGGATTCTCTGATCTCCTGTTGGACAATTCATCTCTAACTCAAAGTCCAACTCAGAATCTAATTCCCCCAAATCCATGTCATCATCCCCATCGGACATTACAGGGTTTTCCACAAGTCTTCCAGTAGGATGGAAATTGAGGGACTCCGTAGATTTGTGGGTGCCGCCTTCCATCATTCCCACCTCACTAGAACGACTAATTGATGACACGTCAGGGAGAGAGGAATACAGCTGAGGGCGGGATTTCATACATCCCTCTGCCAATTCTGGCTGCCCTACAAGGTCAAGACAAGGCGTTTCAGAAGACACTGGCCTAGAGAAAACAAAAGAGATATGAATGATTAGTTATGTTAATATAAAGCAATTAACATAACTAATAATGTGTGCACAATACATTATGTCTGATTTAGTCCAATGATGTTTGATGATTCATAGGATTCATTGGATGAGCATAAATCTCATGATTTTAATTTATTTTAACCAAAGGTTTTTTTTATTTATCCAAACGCAACGTGATACAAAGCATATGCCCTGTGTCTCCAAGACAAATATTTGAAGGTGAAACTCACTGTGAGCTTCTGTTCTCCAGTGGGACGCGCTGTTTGATCTCAGGCATCTGTGAACCCATGATGGCCTGGACTGTGATGTAGCGCTCATAACCATTGAGCATGCGTCGGATTTTTTCCACTGGCACATTGTGTGTGGAACGCCTGCACATGCATGTATAGCCACACACAAAAAAACAGATACAAGACACAAAACTGGAATATATCAAATAGTCTCCAACAGCATTTTGTTCATCATGTGCAAATAAATACTTTAGTTGATATTCTACATTAAAAACAGATGCTACTGTAATCCCTCTCACAATTTCTCACCTCTCCAGTTCTCTTGGCTTGTTCTTCCACCAAGTGTCTGGCTCTCGGAACAGCACCTTATATCCATGTTTCAGGGCCTAGAACAGGGCCAACCATTTTTTGCACTTCATAACAAAGTTATATAGCCACTTGTTTTGTTTTTTGCAATCCCACAAAATATTTGTTTAGAAACAAAATGCTTCTGCCACTGTTAATACATAACGAGGATTAAGGTAAAAATGTAGTTTAACAGATCTGAGTGGAGTTCAGGCCAAAATCAGCCCTGTGTTTAAACAATACATGGGCTCTTCTTTTTTACGTGTTCACATGCAATCTATATCTTGTTCAGCTGAAACTGACAGTCTTTTGCTCTGTCTTTGTATTGCGCAAGGTCTTCGGTGGTGCATGGCTGTTTTAGCAGTGGACAGCATAGTAAGTGGTCAACTGGGTATGGTTCTCTACCCCATTTGACCACATCTTCACTACCCAGGTAACCCTATTTCTACAAAGTTACCTCACGCCAGTAGGTGTAGTTTCTGAGAGTGTACAGACTAGAGCCTAGACTAGAGGTGGGTGTTAGGGTCTTTGTGAAGCTCTTTAGTATTTTCGTACTGCTCTGGTTGATTTTTTTGTGAAATGATGGTATAATCGTTTGGAATCTAGGGCTGAGACCGTGGACGCTTCTACCATGGCCCTTAAAAGGGACTGCATTGGTGGAGGCATGTTGTTAAGGTACCAACGAGACAATGAAATGTGATCCAGAAAGTACAGCTCTAGTAACAGATTAAGGTGTTTAAATGCAAATCAGACACCAAAACACTGCACAAGCGGTTTATGAAACTCAGAGGAGGAGAAAAACGTTATGGCCGTTACAAAATGATCTACCAGGAATGTGAGCAGCAAAAGTTGAGCCAGGTTCAACTTTTTTGCCAGACGACCCTGTGTACAGTGGTGTGCAAAAGTGTTTGCCCCCTTCCTCATTTCCTGTTCCTTTGCATGTTTGTCACACTTAAGTGGGTCGGAACATCAAAAACAATTTAAACAATAGTCAAGGACAACACAAGTAAACACAAAATGCAATTTGTAAATGAAGGTGTTTATTATTAAAGGTGAAAAAAAATCCAAACCATCATGGCCCTGTGTGAAAAAGTGATTGCCCCCTTGTTAAAACATACTATAACTGTGGTTGTCCACACCTGAGTTCAATTTCTCTAGCCACACCCAGGCCTGATATTGCCACACTGTTCACAATCAAGGCATCACTAAATAGGAGCTGCTTGACACAGTAAGGTCCACCAGAAGATCCTTAAAAGCTACACATCATGCTGAAACCCAAAGAAATTCAGGAACAATTGAGAAAGAAAGTAATTGAGATCTATCAGTCGGAAAGGGTTTAAAAGCCATTTCCAAAGCTTTGGGAATCCAGCGAACCACAGTAAGAGCCATTATCCACAAATGGTGAAGACATGGAACAGTGGTGAACCTTCCCAGGAGTGGCCGGCGCCCAACATTACCCCAAGAGCGCAGCGCGACTCATCCAGAGGTCACAAAAGACACAACAACGTCCAAAGAACTGCAGGCGTCACTGCCTCAGTTAAGGTCGCTTCATGCCTCCACCATCAGGAAAAGACTGGGCAAAAATGGCCTGCATGGCAGAGTTCCAAGGAGAAAACCACTGCTGAGCAAAAAGAACATCAAAGCTCGTCTCAATTTCTCCACAACACATCTTGATGATCCCCAAGACTTTTGGGACAACATCTGTGGCCGATGAGACAAAAGTGGAATCTTTGGAGAGGTGTGTCCAAGATATCTGGCGTAGAAGGAACAATGCATTCATAAAAAGAACATTATACCACAGTAAAATACGGTGGTGGTAGTGTGATGGTCTGGGGCTGTTTTGCTGCTTCAGGACCTGGAAGACTTGCCGTGATAAAAGGAACTATGAATTCTGCTGTCTACCAGAGAGCCTGAAGGAGAATGTCGGCCATCTGGGTGTACTCAAGCTGAAACGAACTTGGGTTCTGCAGCAGGACAATGATCCTAAACACACGCAAGTCAACCACAAATGGCTGAAGAAAAAAAAAAACTAAGACTTGGGTGGGCCTAGCCAAAGTCCGACCTGAATCCTATTGAGATGTTGTGGTATGACCTTAAAAAGGCGTTCATGCTCGAAAACCCTCAAATGTAAATGAATTAGGACAATTCTGCAAAGATGAGTGGGCCAAAATCCTCCAGGACGCTGTAAAAGCTCATGCACGTTATCGCAAACATTGGTTGCAGTTGTTGCTGCTAAAGGTGCCCAACCAGTTATTAGGTTTAGGGGGCAATCAATTTTCACACAGGGCAATGATGGTTTGGATTTTTTTTCACCTTAATATAAAAACACTTCATTTACAAATTGCCTTTGTGTTTACTTGTGATGTCCTGACTATTGTTTAAATTGGTTTGATGTTCCGACACACTTAAGTGTGACAAACAGAAAAAGGAACAGGAAATGAGGAAGGGGGCAAACACTTTTTCACACCACTGTATATTTTTGCCCTTTGCGTTGCCACCTGCTCGGGCAGAATGGCTTAATTTGAATGAATGAGGAGGTTGCATTTTTTCCACGCAGGGTTGAAATCAGTCTGGACAGGCCTAACCCATACACTATCATGAATTACATGTTATTTAAGAGGACTTGTATGATCATCTTCTCCAGAGCAAAGTGCAAAAGCAGAATCAGTTAGCCATGTGAAAAATGTTACCATGCTTGATGCTGACTGACCTGAGCCACATAAGGTCTCATCTCCCAGCTCTGCATGTTGGTATTGTCAATGATGATGGGGTTAGCACCCCTTTCAAAAGCCTCTTTGGCTATAGAATAAAGTTGGCACAAGAAAGAAAGCACAAGAGAAACAAACCACTTGTCATAATACACACAGCACTTAAAGAGAACCAATGGCAATCAACTATGTAGATAAAAGAAACCTCATGATTCTCTGCTCCTGCTTCACTTCTTATCAGAACTGTGTGTGTGTGTTGTTTACCTTGTTTATGGTTCCACTCATGGGCCTCCCCTAGAGCAGTGGGGTCAAACTGATATTCTCCATTACGAGTGAAATAGTCGTCAGTGCTCAGTATAACGCCACCCGGGTTATGTTCTAAGAATGCTCTACACACACACACACACACACACACACACACACACACACACACACACACACACACACACACACACACACACACACACACACACACACACACACACACACACACACACACACACACACACACACACAGAGATCATCTCACAACTGAGACATGAGCTCTATAACTATACTCCACTCAGTGGTAAAAGGAGCATGATCTAATGACTTGTAGGTCTAAAGTAAAATTTTAAAATCACTCCTAAAAGATCAATGCTAGTCCAACAACAAGAGTGAACAGTTATGGGGCGGCTTATAGCTCACTCCTGAACACTGTACGCTACTACGAGTGCATAGCATATTGCTATTTAGAGTATCCTAAAATTCTTACCTTGCCAAGGTTGACTTGCCAGATCCTGGAGCACCACGTAGCAACACAAGGACCTTCCCTACCAAACGAAGCCTGCTGTGGGCAGGAGAATGTGGAGCAGCAGGCAGGGCCCAGGACTTTGGAATAGTAGCAGAAGGTTTGAGAGGTGCTTGGCTTACGGAGCCCTGACTCAACCAGGGAGAGGCATGTCTGGGTTGGCCGGGCCAGTTGGAAGGTGTTTGAGCCACAGGGGTAAGGAACACTGGCCTCTGTTTTTCATGGATACGAGGAGAAAACACTGGTGCTTGCAGGTTCCAGGATGATGGCATGTAGCCAAGCGGCTCCGGATTCAATGTGTTAACCTTAGATCTTGCTCCTCCAACTATCGTTTTAGAGGGCTTGAGCCCAGCCTTGTCTGAGGGTGTGTGTAATGGGTCTTGCTTTTTATACACCTGGAAAGCTGAAGGACGTCCAGAAGCTGCCAGGTCCAATGGAGGTTTCAGCTTGTTGGCAGGCGTCTCTGTCATCAGATGTGTGAAATCCACCGACTGCTGCTCTCCAACGGTCTTGTCTCCCCAAGTGCTGACGTTGTCGAGCGGGGAGGAAGCTCCAGAAATATGTTCTGCCAGACTTCCCACTAGGCCTTGCTGCTCGACAGAGGGCCCTCTAGATCCAGGCTGCAGGCTGGACTGAAGCAGCTCAGGGAGGACTTGCTGTTGGAATGGTGGTGGAGGGAAAGAGGAAAGGGACTTGCCAACAGATAAATACTGGCTGCCGCCTTGTTGTGCAGTTAGTGTCTCTAGCTCCTGATCAACTAGGAGGTCCAGCTCTTCTGTCAAGATATTGCTGGAGGGAGGAGAGCAGGGCAGCTGTGATGCTTTGGAGGAGTCTGGGTCTGGTCTTGATTCAGAGAAGTGATGTGGGCTGAGCAGGGCTGCAGCAGTGCGCTCAAAGCCAGAGACAGGAGAAGGTATAGGGGCTGCACCTTCAGCAGCCACAGACAGCTCCAAGAGAGAGTCCATTGCATTTTCAACTAGAAAACAAACAGAGAAACCACAGACACCAAGAGAATGAAAAGAGTGGGTCACCTTAAGTCATGATTGAATGTTTCAATATTTAAAAAACAAAGAGCATTAAAAATGATAAAATAAGAGTAAGCAAAACCAGCATTACCGCCAGCAATGCTATCAGCACCATTTGATACTTACCATTACAGAACAAGTTAGTCTGGTCATGTCAGACAAGAAGAAGAACAACAACACAGTTGGTGATTTAGGCACCCTCTGGATAAGTGTTGTTATAGAACCTGGCTAATACTTTACAGTCTTCAAAATAACTCTCCTGTCAATTTCCACTTTATACAGTTAGCATGCCATTGCAGGTACCTTGGACAAAAAGAAGATTTTATTATGTGAACTCATAATACATGTTTAGGTAGGATTCTGGAGTCGTCTGATTTGGGATTAGTGACTGACTGGGCATGGTTAATTTCTGTTGTACCCCTGAGGCTCTCAAGGCGTGTTTACTTTTTATATCAGCAATGTAGGCAGTTTAAACAAGTGGCTGCGTTCTAAAAGGCATTGATGGCTTTTGTTGGGTTTATTGCTGTTTTATTCTGCTTTACTGACTTGAGAATCCCTTTGGTGACACTTTAATACTGGTGCTATTTCAATAAACCTCACCAGGACATCTGACATCCAGCATCTGTTATCCATATGTATTAGGGAAGGAGGGACTCGTAGCTCATCTAGATCTAAACAGGCACAACAGGATGAGGAGGGTGCGTGGGTTGAAATGCAAAAAAATATAAGGAGCAGTCTTAGATGATTGCGGATACTGTCAATAATACTCATGGGACCTCCACTATAACGTTACAGTAACCTCACGTAGTAAAATGCTATCAGAAATATCCAGCTAAGAAGCTACCCAGCTAACTGGGTGACAGAATACACTGAATAGCATTCCTACGAGTCATAAGCAGGTTGGACAACTGTCTTCCATCTTTAGTGCTACCTTTAAAATCACACTCGGACAGCACGATGTATATAACTTCTGGGTCCAGGTGTGAGAACATCTCCTGCATGCTTTTGACGATTCTCTCCTTGACGGAGCTGGTTGGAAAGTTGTTCGCCATGGCACTGTCAAATCCCTGCGGTAGTGGGTAACCCGTGTTGTGGTCGATGCTTCCCCCCTCTGGCAGTCCGCCGGGAACTCTAGCCGGGCTCTGGCCGTTTTTCTTTCTCCGAGGCATTCCGTATCCGGGCTGTAGCCTCTCATTAGCGGCTAGACGGAGCTAACTACGTGACTGACGAGCTACAAAAAGTGTGTCCCGGAGCTGAAAAGTGAAAACATGCTTCCAGTGTCGGGTAGCTAAAATAACCAAAGTGCAACAACGCAAGATTACGATATCTAACAGAACTCCAAGTGGTGGAAATACATCAGAAAGTGTGTATCGTTCCAAGTCCGCCAACGCTGTTAAAACCGGAAAACAGAACAGTGACTTCAAAATAAAATGTGGCTTTGGCACAGTGCTATGAAGCTAGGTCTGTTGCGAGACATAAACAATGCCTGTTGTGGATTAAACAGTGGTTTTACTTAAGTAAAAGTAGCAATGTAACAATGAAAAAATACTCAAGCATTCAAAATATTATTTAAGTATTCATATTATTATAATGGATTATTAGTGATACAAAAGTATGGCATTGCAACTATCTAAATTGATGGTGTATCATCTTTTATAAATTGAAATTCAAATATAATCTGTAAGAAACTATAGTTTCTTACAGATTACATTTTTTTTACACTAGTTAACAGATAAACAGCGGAGTAAAAACTGTGAAATATTTCCCTCTGAAATGTAGTGGTTATACAGTATAGTATAAAGTAATATTAAATTCGAGAAGCTGCTCACTGCAGAGCCATTTGGCTGGTCCAGTTCCACAGGTACAGTACTGGTGTGAATGTACATGCACTTTTTATAGGCCACTGCAAACAATTTGCAGGAAGGTTTTTAAAATCAATTTGAAATTCTGACTAATTCGACACGTTGTAGGGAAATTTTGTGATTTGACAAAAACGGAAACAATGAATTTTCGTAAATACAACGTCGTGCTTTTTTGACAATTAAATACATGCTCAATTACATACCACTGTATTTCTTTGTAATTACAAATTGGGGGTTGTGAAATATTTTCTTTTTTTATGTATAATATGTAATATACAGTCTATGGTCTGTACCTGATACGATTTAGGAACTTGCCCTTTTACAGGTAAGATAGAACCTATTAGCATTGATGGGCATAACCAACTAAATATTAAATAATGTCATATGTTACTGAAACGATAAAATAGTAGTTAGTCAGGGTCCTTGCAGAAAATCAAACTATTTAAACAAAAGCAGGTGGTCAACAGCATTCATGAACTACAATATGAAATATGTAAAGTTAAACCACTTTTTCCATTAATACAATTTGACCACCAGGTGTCCCTCACTACTGCTACTACTATTACAAATCATTATTATATAGATAAGGTTTGGGGTTAGGGTTAACAGTTAACAGAATACTAGTTAGTAGAAGCAGTAGTTGTAGTAATAAATGTTATGAAGGAATATCATTATCATTAAACGCACTGGCAGCAGAAACGTATTGACAGCAAAACAACTTTTTAAAATATTATAACAATTAGCCTACGATTATCATATAATGATTCATATTAGTATATTTTCAATGTTTTTTATGCTACAAAAAAACAAAACCGGAAAATGGCATCATGCATATGTGGATTTATATACACAGTCATTACATTAAATTAACAAAAACTGTGCTGCGAGATGTTTGCTGTTTGTTTCTGACTCCCGCCATGAATGTTGGTGCTGCAGTACTCCTGTGGGACCGAGGGGGGCGCTCTACACCCAGCCTTCACACAGACAGCACTAAACGGACCGAGAGCTTTGTGCCGAAAACTAAACCCAACCTGTGTCAGACTAATGAATTAAAACGGCCCACTTGAGAGGTAAATACAAACGAGTAAACGCTTGGCAAATATCCTGCTGTTTTAGTCGTAGTTGTATATTTGGAAATATATTAATTCAGCATTTGTTAGGGTGTTAAAAAATCATCTGTGGGGGCAAGTTGGTAGTGAGAGAGGAGGGTTCAGGGCGACGGTAGCAGCCCTTCTTCGCCTGTAAAACTAGCGGCAGTACGGAGCGATGCGTTGAAGTTGAAAAAAGACAGTAACAAGTAAATTTGCTGGATTTTTAAACTTCACAAAGTAGTTGCATTTGTTGTAAATCACTTGAACTGACCATGAGTATGGCTATTTCAGACAGAGATGATAGGATACTTCACTTCCTCTGGTGACTGTAGCTGGAGATGTGATGGGTACCTCAATAGTTTGCGGCCTAGGCTAGCAAAGTTAGCTTGCAAGGCTAACGTGCATTAGCCACTCGCTGCTAGCATTACTTCCTTCCCGCAAAATGCTAGCCGCTACTACAGCTAGCTAGCTAGCTAGCTAATTTGATAACATGTATGACAGTAGACATACACCGGCTGCTCTCGTGTTGTTTTTAAAGTGGTTTTCTAACAACTAGCTAGCTAAGCGGTTCAAATAGCTGTAAGGGTATCGGTATAGCAGTTGAGCTTGTTTATCTAGCTAGCGATACTATGTTTGATGAGAAATTTACGGAAAATACGGAGCTGATGTTTAGCTGGGTTATTTTAGCATATAAGCTAATAATATGCACAATGCTGGTCTGATGTTGGCTTTCTGTCTGAAAAGTTTTCGGGATTAGAATATCGCTAAATATACTGGTACGATGTTGTCAATTTTAGTGGACATAAATGATGATTGGCAAATGGAAATTGTTCTTAAAACGAGGTTTTGGTAAGTGCGGTAGCATGGTTGTGTTGAACTTTTGTTTTCTGACCCATAGAGGCCAGTAGAAGACCGTGTGGACCATATACCAACAAGCATGGAGTTCCCGCAACAGCAGAAACCTGCGGGGGAAGGAAAAATCATATATCCTCCCGGAGTGAAGGAGATTACGGACAAAATCAGCAACGATGAGGTGGTCAAACGGTTGAAGGTATGTTGTTGTGTTTCTTGCTGTCAGTAGTAAGCTATACATTTTTTGCAAGTCCAAACCTCAGTGTACGGGCCCTTACACAATGCCCAAACCCTCTTTGGAAACTACAGTATAACAGACCCTTCTTCTAATATGGCTGGGTGTTTTCCCAATCCTCTGTCTTTTTGTTGAGATTGCAGACTGTAAACAACAATCGTATGCATTTTATCATTAGCAGAGTACTATTTTGGTAAAATTGAATGTGACATGATACAGGGGATACTATTGTTCATAAGCATTGAAGTCTCCAAGTTTGTCAGCAATTTATTTTGTCCCCTTAAAACTGGAAAAATGGGATGATCCCAAAATGTCAACACAAAAAAGTTATATTTACTGCTAGGGAAGAATTATAGCCTTATATTTGCATTTCTTATTCAAAGGAGGACTAATTTACATGTATATTTTTTTGGTACTTAAAGGCAGCAGAAATAAGTTGTGATCTTTTTAAGTTGATATGCCAGACTTTTTAGCAAACCACATATCCAGCAGTTACTGGGCAACATTTACATTCATTTGGAAATAAAGCCCAATAATTACTTTGTTTAGCTCAGTTTTTCGACTCTACCAAATTCTGAGGGAAAATATGGCTCTGTCTTTAGCTGCTAAATGCTCCACTATGTTCAACAACAGTGTCTGTCTGTCGTTGCTGTGCAGGTAGTGTAGAGTAGATTTTTAGAGATTTTCACTAAAAACGCTGCCCACTGCGGCCAAAGACGACATTGTGTGAGTTAACCAAAACAGTAATTTTGCACCAGCTAAACAATGAGCTTACATTTGCTATTAAGCTCTGTAAAGCTAAGGGGAGTTGATGATTTAGGTGACTATTCTATGTAGGCCCATTACTACGAGTGCCCCCTTTCACATTGTTTCCACGTTATCATTTTCAATACAAGCCACGTTATTATTTCATACATTTTTTATTAAAATATTGATCAACACATGGGTTTTTCTCAAACAGCATCCTGATATCCACCCCTCCCCTTCCCCCACACTTCAAACATTCAGCAATTTCAAAGTTGGCACCTGTGGTTATAGGGATCTTGTTGTGACTCTTCTTAATCTCTAGATTGTCATTGATAGTTTACCACAGTAATACTGAAATGCTTGCCTTACATCCTATAACAATTTATAGAGTAGTATTGTGACCACAGAGCACACAACCCTTGGCCTTGGCAAGCTGGATAAATGTGCTGAATGGCAGGTTGTTGACTGCAAGACAGTGGTTTACAGATCACTTCAACCTCTGCTGTATACTGCTGAGCGTTGGAAAGGCTGACACTAATTGCATGTGAAATTAGCCTATTGATGGAAAAGATTTAAGATTTGTGGTGTACTGCAGGATTAGCCAGTAGACAGCATATTGTTTAAGGTCATTTAGTCACTTTCATCTACAGTCAGCCACTATCATAAGTCATTCTGTAGTTTGGTCTAAAGCGAGATTAATGCTTCTGCGGAGGCTTCATGCAGAGCTTTTGCCGTAGCTTACATAAGTGGCCTGAAGTTTATACTTGTGTGTGCGTTGATCTCTTTAAAAGAACTGTAGGGCCAGCATTTGTGTGTGGTAGAGAGAGTGACAGTGACAGTAATCACTGTTTTGCAGTGATTACTTTCCCAAGCACAAATAAATAACCATCAAACACTTCTCAGATTATTTTGTACAGAGTGATTTCTCCTCTGCATATGTATTGCATCAGCTGGACAAGGAAATAGGTTACTCTAGTATTGACTCTTTTAGGACGCAGAATATTTAATTTCATTAAAAGTAAAGTTGGGTTTGCTGTTGGCTTCATGACTAATTTAAAAAAAAAAGAGAGAGGTTTGTGCTACCATAGCAGCTGTACTGCAGTCTAGGGACATCTCATGCAAGAAAGAGGTAGTAAGAGCGGCGGTGTCGAGTGTATTAAACATAACTTATGTTCATATGTTTACCTTTTAACGCTGGGTTTTTACAGGCAGTGTTGCCTGTAAAACTCCACTTTCGCTCTGCCGACCGACTACTGAACATCTGGGCCAGCGGACTGTTCGGAAATGAATTGAACCGCTTCGCTCTGCTGTTGAAACTGCCTGTGAAAATCCTAGTTTTATACAGTCTAGGGTGAAAACTTAGCGTAAAGCACAGTGACAACAAAATGTATGTGGTTGTTTTTTCAAAATGTGCTGTGAATTTAGGCGGCAACCTGTGACGACTGCCCCACTGTCATTTCCAACCAATCACATAATTTGTCCCGCCCCTGCTGTTAGCATCCCGGGTTGTGCGTTTGTCACATTGACACAGACCCTAGTCTACCCTTATCAAACCCAACTGGCGACCAGGTTTGCGAAGCCGAGTAGATCGAGGAGGGTTACCCCATTCAAACACGCAGTCGATCTGGGTATAACCCTGATTGAGCCATTGGTGTGAAAGGTTATTCGATAGCATGCCGACATTCCGGAAACAAAAGAGGCATGACATGTAACACAACAGCGTTGGCGTCTAGTGTACGTGTAGTTTTGCCATGCTGAGTGTCTCTTTTACACGGCCGTTGATTCGGTTCTGTTACTTCCTCTGCTACGTGCCTAATGGCGAAACAACGCTGTTCCTCCAATCCGCCTTCTGTACCTTTTTATGTACAGATTGGCAATGTGGAATAACGGGACATGTCATGATAACGTTGCATTAATCAGGTAATTTAGTTTGTCTTTGCAGAGAACAGAGCTGCTGTATTTTCAGTTTTATAGCTGATTGTCTGTAGATGGTGTGGGGAACCTATTGTTTACTGTTTACATCTTACTTTACACACTTCAGTCTTCTGCAGCTAGCTCAGGGGAGAGACTGTATGACACTAGGTAGTACAGCCTGAGATATAAACAAAAAAAAAAATTGCCTTATGTATTTTTGTTTTGCTTTTTCCGCCATTGTACCGTGTACCACTATACATTACTACCATGGTAGTAACTTATAGTGAGTAGCTGTCATTCCTAAATGCAAATCATCTAATTATAGAGATTGTTTCAGGCATTAACCCCCTAAATCAGAACTCTCACGTTCCAAAAATAGGCTCTTTATCATTTTAAAAGCAAATAGCTTACTGAGTCTACCCAGTGGCAAAATATTTTCTCCAGCACAGACTGGTCATGCACTCATCGATCTATCAAAGAAAAGCACTGTACAGAAACGGAGGGATGAGGAATCAACCACAGCTTAATCAGAGAGTGTTTTGTAGAGATGAAAGTGTCGAACCACATTTATTTGCTTTTGGAAACTGTGACATCAGGAAATACAATACAAGCCAATTTGAAAATTGGGTCAGTGAGTTTGAAGGTTCACCAAAACTCTGCACAGCAATATATATATTGTAAGAAAGAAATTAACAACTCTGGAAAGTTATCACAGCAATAATTTTATCCCCTGTGCGTTGAACAATAATTAGAACAGCTCTCCAGGTAAACAAAACGATGCCCCGGGAATGTGTGCTTGCACATATTTGATTTGCTAACGAGTTGAATTTCCAGATGATATCACTCTGCATTTCTACAAAATTTAAACAAGGCTTTACTTTTTTGAACTTTTTTTTTTTTGCCTAAGCCTACTGCACGACTACTCCACAGTGTGTCACATTGAATTGAATGGGAGACCTGGTGGGTTTTTTCATGCAGTGCTTATGAACGAACACAGCCGAAGGATTCAATACCCCGGCTAACCTGTTTGAATGATATGAAGGGGCTCAAAAGGGAGGTTTTTCACTCCCTGGGGAATGGGTTATCTATTTAGAGTTTATTAGAGCTGTTTTCATACATTAAAGGGTTAAATTGTGGCTTTATTTCAGTAAAATATTAGGCAGAAATAGCACAGCGGTTTCGGTGTCTCAGACTTTACATCAGCAGACCTTTAAAAACATGTCACATATATTTTCAGACTGAGCCAATGTTCTGTCCAAATAAACAACAATAAATTTAAGGGGCAGAGACGCACACCTACTCGTCACACTGGGTAAAGAGCTTTCACCGGCTGGGTTGTGAATGTTTTCAGTTGAGAATGTGGAAGGGTAGGAGTGAGTGTGGTGCTCTGCAGTCTGCTGGAGCTGTTGGCCCATCCCCCGCCCTTCTGACTGCCTAGCTGTATAGTGAGCTTCATTGCTCTGCTTCGCTTTTTTCATAATATACTCACACTCACTCATCACTCTCATAGAGGAAGTGATAGTTTAAAGCATGGTGTCCTATTGCCTATCCAGAACGACTGTGATGTTTGATAATATTGGTGTGCATACAACCTCATGAGACAGTTGTGTTCATGTTAGACCTAGAAAAACTATTTTATTTCCTGTTATTTTAATCTTCAGCCTATTTGTTGGGTAGGTTTGTAAACTCAATGGGCAAAGGGAAATTAAAAGTCAACCCAATAAACACTGGGAAACTGTCATTTTCAACAAGAATAAATGCATTTAGGATTTAAGCTGGTAATTTATTTTTATTTTGGTGATTTAACTCTAAAAGCCACAAATCGTCCAACTCTAGCGAGGGGAATTGTTTCTTACCCTGCATTGTCCCTACTTTAAAAGAGCAAGCACTTGAGAATATCTTAAACTCATTCAATGTCATTGTCATTCAATTCTCTTTAATGATAAAGGGTCACGTGTGTGCTGAAGCTACATTGTTGTTGCTCTTCATTTTGATTGTCTGGTGCGCAAATACTGTGTGGTTGAGTCACACTGCTCTCATCTATCAAAAAACTAAATAAAGCTGTTTCCAGCAAACAAGCTCTGACAGGCCAAGTAACTGAGACGGAGTATAAGGTGCTCTGGATAATTGCTTAAAGTGTTAATATTATGCTCATTTTCAGGTTCATAATTGTATTTAATGTTTATATCAGAAAAGGTTTCATTTTCAAAAAACACAGCATTTAGTTGTACTACACATTGCTGCAGCTCCTTCTTTCACCCTATTGTGTAGAGCTCTCTGTTTTAGTTACAGAGTGAGGCATCTTACTTCTATTCTATCTTTGTTGGGAGTCGCACATGTGCAGTACCTAGGTCAGCACTACAAGCCAGTCAGAAGCAGAGTATGAGGGAGTTCCAGCTAGCAGCGAGCCTAGGCGAGCATTATAGCGTGTTGCAATGTCATGCACGTTTGTCACGGAAGTAAGGCTGGACTGCAATAGAGCTGTTTGGAGCCGTTTGTGAACAGTTTTTTTCTGTTGGAGATGCTGAGTCCCTTTGGGGTGGACTTTGGGCTTTTTCACTTTGTAAACCTATAACATGCACTAAAAAGCACTTTATGAGCACTAAGATTCTCTACTTGCCACCAACTTCCTTGGTGATCCTTAAGGCACTGACACACAAAGGTGGCCGTCGGTCCTAGTTGGGCCGTCTGTGAGCAACCGTTGTGCTAGTTTGTGTGGTGTGTCCCGCTCTGCAAAATGGTCTCAGGAAGGAACTTGTTTTGCTGGAACGTTTGCACCCCGCAAAAGAAAATGCCACATCCAATATTAAATGAAGAACTGTTTCCACAATACAGTAACGTGTGCGGTTTTAAATTGGCTGGATACATTGTTAAACGTAATTTGTTTTTAACAGTGTATGACTGTGTACTTTGTCAACAGAAATCCTCTCCAATTGGTCCCAAGATGTCCCATTTATATTATTAAAACATATTTTATAAACATATTCTTTGTAAACCTTTAAAATCATTCTCCAAAAGAAACAAGCAGGCCTACCTTGTTGAACAATCCAGATTTTCTTCAAAATTTGCCGTTTTTAGCACGTAGCTTGCTAGCCCAAAGTTTGTTGTTTCCCAAAGCAAACCTAGTTTCAGGACGGCAACACACAGCGGACATCCAGTGAGCTTTTAGGCAATTATCTTGGAAATGTAATTCCGTTGATCCAGACTAGTATATGCTGACGGAGGGGATTGCGTAATGAAAGAATAGAGAGAAAATGGCGAGGGGCATGAGACAGGCCAGAGAACACGACAAAGTAAATGTAAGTAAAGTAAATGTAAAGTAAATGTGTAAAGTGTAAAGTGTAAAGTTTAGGATCATTTCAAGCTGAAACAAAGCAAAATCTATGCATTGTGTGTAAAACCAAACTAGCTTACCACAATAACACACCGTCAATGCTTCAGCAGAAAACATCCAGTCTAAGGTTATCACTTAGTCCATGGAGTGGTCCCAACACAAGGTTATCATTTAACGTAAAATCAATATGATTGCTAGTTGAGATGAGAACTCAATCAGGGGTCCCCCGGTTTCGCGTCACCGGGGTGGACCAACGGATAAGGGAGCTCACACACTGCTGGGACACAGAACTGCTTAGCTGGTCGGGTTGTTCATTTTAAGAGAACTGATGTTTTGGGGCGCTGGATTTGATGTGAACTGAAATACCGACGTTGGCCTCTGCTGAAATCACCTCAGGCTACTACTGTTTTGTGCTAAGAGATTATATAAATTAAGTTATTTACTTACAATAATGAAACCCAGCAATATTTGCCTATATCAAAATGTCATTTTGCAGGTGTGCCCACTTAAAAGCGCTGCTGTTGAAATGTTAGTATTTAATGCTGGAGACGAAAAAAGGCTGTCCAAATCTTCTGCCGCAGCAGCTCCATAGATCCTTCACTCCATGAATGATATTGTCTAGATCAGTGGCTTATCAAACCTTTTCAGGTCAAGGACCCCTTAACTGACACAAATGAGACCACTGAGCTCCATTTGATGAAGATGTTGTCCCCGGCTCTTGCATCGGATAGGATTTTTGCTTTTGGAGGTTTCATTACAGAAAGTGTATGAAACCCATGACCAATATAGTCACACATTCTGTCATTGTGATGACATTATAGTGAAAATAAATGATTTCCCTTTTTTGCTGGGAACCTCCTCAAGGACCCCTAGGGGCCCCCCGTACCCCACTTTGAGAACTACTGGTTTCTGGATTACACAAGACAAAGAAAACAAAAGCTGTAATGCAGCAGTCCATATGTTCTTATTGCACAACTGTCAAACTTTCAAATTGCTTTACTTGTTTTATTTGGGATGTGCCCAGGATGGTTCCCTTCTCAACCTGCTCCACCCTTGTCGTCCTGTTTCACAGATGGTGGTGAAAACCTACATGGACATGGACCAAGACTCTGAAGAGGAGAAGCAGCAGTATCTTGGCCTGGCGCTCCACCTTGCTTCAGAATTCTTCCTCAGGAACCCCAATAAAGATGTAAGGCTACTGGTGGCCTGCTGCCTGGCGGACATCTTCAGGATCTATGCTCCCGAGGCCCCCTACACCTCCCACGACAAACTCAAGGTTAGGAACTGACCCTTGGTACTGTATGAAATCCTCTATCATCAAGGGAATAGTTTTAAAAGCAGTCCAAGCGTTTCAGATTTGCTCATAACACTAGTTACTAGTTAAATGATTGTCTGTACATGTAGATTTTATGAGCTGTAGCTGACTAGTCTGGATCAACAAAAGTACATTGCCAGGATAAGCCGGACAAGCTGGATGTTTGGTTTTGCCTCTCCCCTGCTGTCTGTGTGACAAAATCACGTCGCTACGGTAAACAAAAAGAACAACTTCCGAGCTAGCATGCCAATGTTACTTGCTGAAAATTGCAAGTTTTGACCAAGAATTTTATCACGCAATCTGCTGTTTTTTCTCTCCAAATGATTGTAAAGATTTACAAAGAGTACGTTTACGGCATTAACTATCTAGCTTGGACGTTTGGCAGGGATTGAATACTTTGGTATGCAGGGAGTGTGTGGTGCAATTCCTTTTTTTGAGAGGTGCACATCAGGATACTGTATAGGGTACGACGTAGAGACCGTATCTCCATGTATCTACGCCATCAATTTAACACAAGACTATAAATTGGGCTTACGGTCTGGCAATGTGAGACTATTAAACTAACACAAACATGAGCAAAATAAAATGAATGACAATTCTATTCAAAATCTAGATATATAATTTAATATACTATATCTTAGAAAGATAATCCTGACTGCCTCTCTAAGTCATTAAGTCTTAGGTTCATTCAGACTAATCCTTTGGCAAGCCAATGAAAAAAAGTGCTATAAACTGGTGTTATTGTAGAATTTAAAATTTGCAGCAGGATAACCACATCAAAGTGCCATCTAGATCTAACAATTTTTCCTTCAAAAACCCAGGGAACATCACTGTGAGATTTTACCTAAGGGGGAATGTTTGCTCACATTTCAAACCATCATAATGAACTTTGTCATTGCTTTTTCTAATTAAATCTGCTGTTTTGGGGGTCTTTCCAGAATTGTTTTTTGAGCACTCTCCATTACTAACATAAAAACAAGTGTTTTCCTGTCTTGTCTGTAGGACATCTTTCTGTTCATCACCAGACAGCTAAAGGGACTGGAAGACACAAAGAGCCCTCAGTTCAACAGATACTTTTACCTGCTGGAGGTAATGTGCGCTTATGTGGTAGAAATCACAAGAGGCTAAACTTGTGTTTTGTTAGTTGTGTTTCAAGGGACAATACAACATACTGCTGATGAAAGAGTAACTTTTGTTTTTAATGTGTTTCTCTAGAACCTTGCGTGGGTGAAGTCATACAACATATGCTTTGAACTGGAGGACTGCAATGAGATCTTCATACAGCTTTTCAAAACACTCTTCTCGGTCATCAAGTAAGGCCCCTGTTATCTGCTGCAGTTTCCTTTTGTGTCAGATCTTATAACTGAACATTGTTTTGTTTTCTAAAATCCTTAGTATTATTGTTTATCAGACCTTTTTCATACTCCAACATTGTCATACATGTATGTACTGTATGTATGTATTTATATATGTACTTGAATCTGTCTAGATAAGCTACATCTTGACTCCCTTTTTAGCATGTTTCATTTACCTAGTGTCTCGGTGGCAGTAGCTCAGTCAGTAGGGAGTTGGGTTGGGAACCGGAGCGTTGCTGGGACGGACAAAAAGTACGGAGTGTGGTTTGGTAGCTGGAGAGATGCCACTTCACCTCCTGGGCACTGCCAGGTGCTTTTGAGCAAGGCACAGTACCCCCTCAACCGCTCAGGGTGCTGGTCCACTCACTCTGACATCTCTCCATTTGTGCTTTTTTTTCTTTCTTTCTTTTTTAAATCTATTTTTGTTTCAGTTTTACTTTCATGTTCATCTCTTCCTCCACAGTAACAGCCATAACCAGAAGGTGCAGATGCACATGATAGACCTGATGAGCTCTATCATCATGGAGGGGGACGGAGTCACACAGGAACTTCTGGATACCATCCTCATTAACCTCATTCCTGCACACAAGGTAGGACACACATATATACACACACACACACGTACATAATCTAGTTATGTCATTATTTGTATTTTATTTATTTTATCTTTAGATATAATTATGCAACTGTGTTGTATTTTCTTATTTTATTTAAAAAAAAAGTGGATATTTATTTTGAATATTAAATAATCTATGAAAAACAGGCATAACTCTGGATTAAAATCAGATTATAAAATAATCATTTGCAGCACAAACATACTGGATTAACAAAACCTATTCTGATCTGTGCCTAAAACAAGAGCACCCATATTACAAAATTATGATAAATATTTAGAACAGCTTTTTTTTTATTATTGATTAAAGTCTGTTTTAAAAATTGACAACAGTGATCCTAAAAATAAGATAATGCTTTATAAGTCTCACGGCGGGAACGTTTGCTGTGTTACAGCAGCAAAGAGGATAGTGCAATAACAAAAAGCATTTTATTATATACACTACCCAAACAATTGTGTTTTCCTGAAAAGTCACACTTATTCACCACCATACGTTGTGAAATGAATAGAAAATAGAGTCAAGACATTGACAAGGTTAGAAATAATGATTTGTATTTGAAATAAGATTTTTTTTACATCAAACTTTGCTTTCGTCAAAGAATCCTCCATTTGCAGCAATTCCAGCATTGCAGACCTTTGGCATTCTAGCTGTTAATTTGTTGAGGTAATCTGGAGAAATTGCACCCCACGCTTCCAGAAGCAGCTCCCACAAGTTGGATTGGTTGGATGGGCACTTCTTGCGTACCATACGGTCAAGCTGCTCCCACAACAGCTCAATGGGGTTCAGATCTGGTGACTGCGCTGGCCACTCCATTACCGATAGAATACCAGCTGCCTGCTTCTGCTCTAAATAGTTCTTGCACAATTTGGAGGTGTGTTTAGGGTCATTGTCCTGTTGTAGGATGAAATTGGCTCCAATCAAGCGCTGTCCACTGGGTCATGGCGTGCATGGCAGTATGCAAAATGTGAGTGATAGCTCCTTATTCAGAATCCCTTTTACCCTGTACAAATCTCCCACCTTACCAGCCACAAGCAACCCCAGACCATCATATTACCTCCACCATGCTTAACAGATGGCGTCAGGCATTCTTCCAGCTCTTTCATTGTTTGTTCTGCGTTTCACAACGTTCTTCTTGTGATCCAAAACACTCAAACTTGGATCATCCGTCACAACAGTTTTTCCAGTCTTCTCTGTCCAATGTCTGTGTTTCTTGCCCATCTTAATCTTTTTTTATTGCCAGTCTCAGATATGGCTTTTCTTTGCCACTCTGCCCTGAAGCCCAGAATCCCGCAGCGCCCTCTTCACTGTAGATGTGACACTGGTGTTTGCGGGTACTATTTAATGAAGAGGCCAGTTGTCAGGGACCTGTGAGGCGTCTGTTTCTCAAACTAGAGACTCTAATGTACTTATCTTCTTCCTCAGTTGGGCAACGCGGCCTCCCACTTCTTTTTCTA
>NC_045734.1:14240241-14240628 GCF_008692095.1 Etheostoma spectabile
AGCCTGTTTGTGCTGTCTTCTGAAGGGATTAGTACACACCGTTGTAGGAAATCTTCAATTTCTTAGCCATGTCTCGCATGGAATAGCCTTCATTTCTAAGGACGTTTCAGATGAAAGTTCTCTTTTTCTGGCCATTTTGAGGTTTAATTGACCCACAAATGTGATGCTCCGAAACAATCAATCTGCTCAAGGAAGGTCAGTTTTGTAGCTTCTGTAACGCCTAAACTGTTTTCAGATGTGTGAACATGATTGCACACGGTTTTTAATTAGCCTTCTGAGCCAATGAGCAAACACATTGTACCATTCGAACACTGGAGTGATAGTTGCTGGAAATAGGCCTCTATACACCTATGTAGATATTGCACCAAAAACCAGACATTTGCAGCT
>NC_045734.1:14240653-14255434 GCF_008692095.1 Etheostoma spectabile
GAGTGGGGGCGCTATACACCCAGCCTTCACCACAGACAGCACTAAACGGGACCGGAGCTTGTGCCGAAAACTAAACCCAACCTGTTGTCAGACTAATTGAATAAAAAGTCGGGCCACTTGAGAGGTAATACAACCTGAGTATAACGCTCCTTTGGCATTCTATCCTGGCTGTTTTAGTCGTAGTTGTATATTTGGAAATATATTAATTCAGCATTTGTTAGGGTGTTAAAAAATCATCTGTGGGGGGCAAGTTGGTTAGTGAGAGAGGGAAGGGTTCAGGCGACGGTGCAGACCCTGTCTTCGCCTGTAAACTATTTTAGGCCTAGTCCGGAGCCCCGATGCGGTGATAGTTGAAAAAAGACCAGTAACAAGTAAATTGATGGATTTTTAAACTTCACAAAGTAGTTGCATTTGTTGAATACTTGAACCTGACAATGAGTATGGCTACTTTCAGACAGAGATGATAGGCTACTGCACTTCCTCTGGACTGTAGCTGGAGAGTGATGGGTACCTCAATAGTTGCGGCCTCAGGCTAGCAACAAAAAGGAGCTTTGCCCCAGGCTAACGTGCATAGGCACCGCTGTTCTAGCATATTCCTTCCCCCGCAAAAGGCTAGCCGCTACTACAGCTACGCCTACTAGCCTAAGCTACTCATCTTGCACTAATTGACATTGGCTTTGTTCGCATGAGACAGTAGACATTACACCGGCTGCTCTCGTTTGTTTAAAGTGGTTTTCTAACAACTAGCTAGCTAAGCGGTTCCAAATAGCTGTAAGGGTATCGGTATAGCAGTTTGAGCTTGTTTATTAAAGTGCTAGCGATACTATGTTTGAGAGAAATTACGGAAATACGGAGCTGATGATTTAGCTGGTTAATTTAGCATCAAGCTAATAATAGCACAATGCTGGTCTGATGTTGGCTTTCTGTCTGAAAAAGTATTTAGGGATTAGAATATCGCTAAATATACTGGTACGATGTTGTCAATTTTAGTGGACATAAATGATGTGGCAAATGGGGAAATTGTTCTTAAAAACGAGGTTTTGGTAAGGCGGTAGCTTGGTTGTGTGAACTTTTGTTTTTCTACCCATAGAGGCCAGTCGAAGACGTGTGGACCTATACCACCAAGCATGGAGTTCCCCAACAGCAGGAAAACCTGCGGGGGGAAGAACAAATCATTATATCCTCCGAGTGAAGGAGGATTACGGACAAAATACAGCAACGATGAGGTGGTCAAAACGGGTTGAAGGTAGTTGTTGTGTTTCTGCTGTCAGCAAGTACGCTATAAATTTTTTGCAAGTCCCAAACCTGCAGGTTGTTTTTTTGTACGGGCCCTTACACAATGACCAAACACTCCTTACTTTGGAAATACAGTATAAGAGACCCCTTTTCTAATATGGCTGGGTGTTTTCCAATACTCTGTCTTTTTGTTGAGATCGCAGGACTGGAAACAAAACAATCGTAGCATTTATCATGAGCAGAGTAGTACTATTTTTGGTAAAATTGAATTGTGACATGATACAGGGGATAATATTGTTAAAGCATTGAAGTCTCAAGTTTGTCAGCAAATTTATTTGTCCCCTTACAAAAAATGGAAAAAATGCGGATGAGCCCAAAATGTCAAACACAAAAAAGTTTATATTAATCTAGGGAAAGAATTATAGATTATATTTGCATTTCTTATCTCAAAGGAGGACTCAATTTACATGCTATATTTTTTTGGTACACAATTAGCACAGCCAGAAAAATACAGTGGTGACTCTTTTTAATGTTGATAACTGCCACGACTTTTAGCGCAACAAACCACCTACCTCAAGTCAGTTAGCTGTGCGCAACATTTCATTCATTGGATTAACTACAACACGGACCAATCTAATTACGTGTTCCCTAGCTCAGTTGTTCGACCTCTACCACTTTGCTGACGGGAAAATATGGCTCTGCTTTAGCTGCTAACTGCTCCACCCCTATTTGCTTCAACAACAGTGTCTGTCTAGTCGTTGCTGTGCAGTGTAGTGTAGAGTAGATTTTTTAGTAGCTCTTTCACGTAAAAAACGTGCGGCCCACTGCGGCCAAAGACGACATTTGTGGAGTGTAACCAAACAGTAGGAATTTTGCCTAACAGATAAACAATGAGCTTACATTGCTATTAACAGCTCTGGGAAGCTAATGGGGAGTGATGGATTTAGGTGACTATCTCTATGTAGGCCCATAACTCGAGTGCCCCCTTTCACATTGTTTCCACGTGATCCATTTTCAATACAAGCCAACGGTTACTTATTCATACACTTTTTTTCCTTATTATTAATATTGATCAACCATGGGGTTATCAAACGATACATGCTGATATCACCCCCACTCCACTTCCACCACACATTCAAACATTCAGCAATTTCAAAGGTTGTGTAATGGGTCTATAGAGGGATAACTGTTGTGCACTATGTCTTGAATCTTTAGATTTGTCTAGTGATTAGTAGTTTTCCCACTCGCTAATTACTGAAATGCTCCCCTGCGTACATCCTACTCACATTGCCCTATAGCAGTAGTATTGTGACCAACCAGAGCACACAACATTGGCACCTTGCAAGCCGGCTAAAACCTGTTGCTGAAGGGCAGGTGTCTGAATGCAAGCAGGTGCGTTTTACAGATCGCTCAAACCTCGCGCAGTATACTGATGAGCGTCGTGGGAAGGATGGACAATAATTGAATGTGAAATAGCACCTATGATGGGAAAAGATTTTAAGAGTTTTAGTGGCTGTTTACTGCGGACTTAGCCCAGTAAGTAGACAGCATATGGTAAGGTAATTAGTAACTTTCATCTACAGCAGCCACTATCATAGTCATTCTGTAGTTTGGTTCTAAAGCCCCGAGATTAATGCTGCTGCTGAGCTTAGCAGAGGCTTGCCGCTGAGCTACATAAGTTGCCTGAAGTTTAACTTGCTTGTTGTTCGTGCCCTGTTGATATCTTTAAAAGAACGTAGGGCCAGCATTTGTGTGGGTAGCGAGAGTGACAGTGACGAATCACTGTTCTTGCCTAGTGAGTACTTTCCCAAGCACACAATAAAATAAAAATCAAACTCTTTCAGAGTATTTGTAACTAGAGTGATTTCCTTGAAGAGTATTGCATCAGTCCTGGACAAGGAAATAGGTGACTTAGTCTTGACTTCTTTTAGGAGCAGAAATATTTAATTCATAAAAGCAAAGTTGGGTTTTGCTGCTGGTTCGGTCACTGAGCCAATTTAAAAATAAAAATACGCAGAGAAGTTTGTGTTTTACCATAGCAGCTGAACTTGCTAGTTCTAGGGAATCTCGCAAGACATAGGTAGTAATTTTAGAGCTGGCACTTTTTTTTCCCCCCCGGTGTCAACCCCGTGTATTAACATAACATTCCACCCTGCCCTTCATATGTTTACCCTTTCTTCAACGCGGGGTTTTTACCAGGCAGTGTTGCCTGTTACAACCCCCCTTCCACTTGCTCTGCCCGGACCGATACTGAACACTGGGCCAGCTTTTCTTTGTTTGTATTTTCTTTGTTGGCCCCTGAATTTTGTATATTTTTTTTTTTTTTCCTAGTGTCTTCGCTTTGCTGGTTGAAACTGCCTGTGGAAAAATCCTAGTTTGATACAGGATTAGGGTGTTGAAAACTGAGCGTAAAGCACCCTCATGTGACAACAAAACTCGTACCCTGTGGTTGTAGGACTCTTTTCCACAAAAATGTGCCTGTGAAATTACGGGCGGCAACCCTGTGGACGACTGCCCCCCGGTCATTTCACCAAACCACATCACCCCATAATTGTTCCGACCACCCCTCCATCAGCCCCCGTGTAGCACCAGTACCCCCGGGTTGTGCGTACGTCACTACTTTGACACAGTACCTATAGTGATTCCTCTTTCAAACCCCAACTGGCGACCAGGTGCTTGCGAGACGAGTACGATCGAGGAGGGTTCCAACCCCCCATTCAAACACTGCAGTCGATCTGGGTATAACCCTGATTGAGACATTGGTGTGAAAGGTTTTATTCGATAGCATGCCGACATTCCGGAAACAAAAGAGGCAGGACATGACCCACAGCGTTGGCGTCTGGGTACGTGTCGTTTTGCCATGGGTGGAGGGCTCTTTTACTACGGCCGTTGAGGTTGATTCGGTGCTGTCCTTCCTCTGTACGTGCCTAATGAGCGAAACAACGCTGTCCTCCCCCAATCCGCCTTCTTGGTACCTTTATGTGTTTTTTATGTACAGATTGGCATTTTTGTGGAATAACGGGACAATGTATGTTTTATTAACGTTGCATTAATCATGGTAATTGGTTTGTCTGTCCAGAGAACAGGCTGCTGTTTTCAGTTTTTTATAGCTGATGTTGTTAGAGGTCCTTGTGGGGAACCTATTGTTTACTGTTTACATCTACTTTACACACTTCAGTTTCTGCAGCTAGCTCAGGGAAGTAGACTGTATGACAATAGGTAGTTACAGCCCTGAGATATAAACAAAAAAAAAACCTCGCTACCATTATGCTTGTTTGGTACCCACGTTTCGCTTTTCTCCGCCATTGTACCGTGTGTCCCCCACCACCAGCATACACTAATACAATCCGGAGTACCCACTCGATAGTGAGTAGCTGAGAAAGTCCCTAAATTGAAAATCATCTAATATAGAGATGTTTTCAGGCATTGAACCCCCTAAAGTAAGAACTCTTCACGTTCCAAAAAATAGGCTCTTATCATTTTAAAACACGACACAAATAGCCTTACTCGAGTCTCTACCCAGGTTCCTTCTTTATTTTGCCCCCATAGTTTTTCTCCAAATTAAAACCTTGCCCTCCCTTACTACCGATCTTCTATACCCGCTAGTTTCCACCGTGTGATTTTTTCCCTCCCTATTGATCTTCTTTCTCCCCCATCCGCCTTACACAATCGTCCTACCCATCTCCTACCCCCCTTCCACTCCCCCACTCTCCAAAAAAACCTTTCATAATCTTCCCTTCCAGTTCCTTTCGTCAAGTCATACTTCTTCCCCCCTAACCGTGACAACAAGTTACTCCTCTTGCCTCTTTGACATCTCGCTTTTTCCCCCCCATCTATTGTGTGCCTGCCTTTTTGTGTTTTGGTTTTTCGTTATCTTCTTCCCTCTCTCTCCCCTTGGGTTTTTTCTCTTTTCTACATGTCTTACCCCTTGCCCTCGTGTTTTGCCATTTGATCCCTGTCGTTCTACCTTATTTACAGGGTTTAAACAACCAATTAGCCGGGGCTGTGTACATCGTTCCCCCCATTTGACGATCTTCACGTTTTCCCCGCTCGAACCCCCTCCAAGCCACAAGCACCGGTTTCTGCCCCTCCCCCCTCCTACACACCGTCTCGCTTTTTTTTTTTTTCCCCCCACACAATAAAAGGATATCCTTCACCCCCCTCACCACCCTACCTCAGATCCCCCCCTTCCCCCCCCTCCCCCCAGCATCCCCCTTCCCTCTCTTTTGAGTTACAAATTTGCCTTTCCCAACCCTAGTTTTTCACACCCTTGTTCCACCCCCCCCCCCCCCCTTTACCCCAGCATGAGTTTTTTCCCCCCCCCGTTTCGTTTCCCTCCCTCCTCAATCAACCCCCCCACCCCCTGCCACCTCCCCCACCCCCCCCACCCCCCCTTCCTCCTTCCCCTGTGTTTCCCCACCATTTCTCTCCTCTTCCTTCCCCGCTCGCCTGCCCTCCCCCAAAAACCCCCCGCTCCACCCCCCCCTACCCCCAACAATCCAAAACCCTTAGACTTTCCCCCCCCCCCCCCCCCCCAATTCTCCTACATATTTTCCCTTCTCTTTTTCTAGCTCCCCCCCCCCCTTTCTCTGTTCCCTCCCCCCCCCACCCCCCCCCCCCCCCCCCCCCCCCCCCCCCCCCCCCCCCCCCTTTTTCCCCCCCCCCCCCCCCCCCCCCCACCCCCCCCCCCCCCCCCCCCCCCCCCCCCCCCCCCCCCCCCCCCCCCCCCCCCACCCCCCCCACCCCCCCCCCCCCCCCCCCCACCACCCACCCCCCCAACCCCCCCGTCGCCCTGATGCCTCTCTTTCCATTGTCCCCCCCACCCCCACCCCCCCCCCCCAACCCCCCCCACCACCCCCCACCCCCCCCCCCCCAACACCACCCCCCCCCCCCCCGCCCCCCCCCAACCACCCACAAACCCACCTCCCACGCTCCCTCTCCCCTCCCCCCCCCCACACCCCCCCCAGCCACCCCCCCCCCACCCCCCCATCCTCCCCCCCCCCCCCCCCCCCCCCCGAGACCGCCCTGCAGTTATCCACTCTTCTTCTTCTTCTCCACCACACCCCAATTCGAGAAGATGTAAGCCCCTCACACGTTTTGTTTGGTTTTTCCTTCTTCTGTCTCATGAGAAGAGAGAGCTTTTCTCGCTCTGCTATCAGAGACTACCTTGTTCTAAAAGATTTCGTACATAGCGATCTAGCTGTTACTGTGTCATGCCAACTCAGTCCTCACGATCCACTTCATCAAATCGGCCAGAAGAGCACACTTGTGCACAGGAACAGTAGGTGTAGGGTTTATGAGGTACATCAAGTCCACGCGCTTAATCAGAGAGTGTTTTGTAGAGATGAAAGTGTCGACCACAAAACTTTATTTGCTTTTGGACAACTGTGACATCAGGAAATACAATACAAGCCAATTTGAATAATGGCTGGTCAGTGAGTTTGAGAAGGTCACCAAAACTCTGAAAGCAATAATATATACTTGTAAGAAAGAAAATTAACAAACTCTGGAAAGTTATCCACAGCAATAATTTATCCCCTGTGCGTTGAACAACTAGTAGAACAGCTCTCCAGGTAAACAAAACGATGCCCCGGGAATGTGTGCTAGCCATATGATTTGCTAAACGAGTTGAATTCCGAGATGATGATCACTCTGCATTTCTACAAAATTTAAAAAGGCTTTACTTTTTGAATTTTTTTTTTTTGCCTAAGCCTACTGCACGACTTACTCACAGTGTGTCACATGAATTGAATGGGAGACCTGGTGGTTTTTCATGCAGGCTTATGAACGAACACAGCCGAAGGATTCAATACCCCGGCTAACCTGTTTGAATGATAGAAGGGGCTCAAAAGGGAGGTTTTTCACTCCCTGGGGAATGGGTTATCTATTTAGAGTTATTTAGAGCTGTTTCAATACATTAAAGGGTTAAATTGTGGCTTTATTTCAGTAAAATATTAGGCAGAAATAGCACAGCGGTTTCGGTGTCTCAGACTTACATCAGCAGACCTTTAAAAACAGTGCACATATATTTCAGACTGAGCCAATGTTCTGTCCAAATAAAACAACAATAAATTTAAGGGCAGAGACAGCACACCTACTCGTCCACACTGGGTAAAGAGCTTTCACGGCTGGGTTGTGAATGTGTTTCAGTTGAGAATGTGGAAGGGTAGGAGTGAGTGTGGTGCTCTGCAGTCTGCGGAGCTGTTGGGCATCCCCGCCCTTCTGACTGCCTAGCTGTATAGTGAGCTCATTGCTCTGCTTCGCTTTTTTCATAATATACTCACACTCACTCATCACTCTCATAGAGGAAGTGATAGTTTAAAGCATGGTGTCCTAGCATCCAGAAAGACTGTGATGTTTGATATAATGGTGTGCATACAACCTCATGAGACAGTTGTGTTCATGTAGACTAGAAAAACTATTTATTCCTCGTTATTTTAATCTTCAGCCTATTGTTGGGTAGGTTGTAAACTCAATGGGCAAGGAAATTAAAAGTCAACCCAATAAACACTGGGAAACTGTCATTTTCAACAGAATAAATGCATTAGATTTAAGCTGGTAATTTATTTTTATTTGGTGATTTAACTCTAAAAAGCCACAAATCGTCCAACTCTAGCGAGGGGATTGTTCTTACCCTGCAGTCCCTACTTTTAAAGAGCAAGCACTTGAGAATATCTAAACTCATCAATGTCATGTCATTCAATTCTCTTTAATGATAAAGGGTCACGTGTGTGCTGAAGCTACATTGTTGTTGCTCTCATTTTGATTGTCTGGTGCGCAAATACTGTGTGGTTGAGTCACACTGCTCTCATCTACAAAAACTAAATAAAGCTGTTTCCAGCAAACAAGCTCTGACAGGCCAAGTAACTGAGACGGAGTATAAGGTGCCTGGATAATTGCTAAAGTGTTAATATATGCTCATTTGGTTCATAATTGTATTAATGTATATCAGAAAAGGTTTCATTTTCAAAAAACACAGCATTTAGTTGTACTACACATTGCTGCAGGCTCCTTCTTTCACCCTATTGTGTAGAGCTCTCTGTTTTAGTTACAGAGTGAGGCATCTTACTTCTATTCTATCTTTGTTGGGAGCGCACATGTGCAGTACCTAGGTCCGCACTACAAGCCAGTCAGAAGCAGAGTATAGAGGGAGTTCCAGCTAGCAGCGAGCCTAGGCGAGCATTTATGCGTGTTGCAATGTCATGCACGTTTGTCACGGAAGTAAGGCTGGACTGCAATAGAGCTGTTGGAGCCGTTTGTGAACAGTTTTTTTCTGTTGGAGATGCTGAGATCCCTTTGGGGTGGACTTTGGGCTTTTTCACTTTGTAAACCTAACATGCACTAAAAAGCACTTTATGAGCACTAAGATTCTCTACTTGCCACAACTTCCTTGGTGATCCTTAAGGCACTGACACAAAAGGTGGCCGTCGGTCCTAGTTGGGCGTCTGTGAGCAACCGTTGTGCTAGTTTGTGTGGGTGTGTCCCGCTCTGCAAAATGGTCTCAGGAAGGAACTTGTTTTGCTGGAACGTTTGCACCCCGCAAAAGAAAATGCCACATCCAATATTAAATGAAGAACTGTTCCACCCAATACAGAAAGTGTGCGGTTTTAAATGTGGCTGGATACATTGTTAAACGTAATTTGTTTTAACAGTGTATGACTGTGTACTTTGTCAACAGAAAATCTCCCCAATTGGTCCCAAGATGTCCCATTTATATTATTAAAACATATTTTAAAAAATATTCTTTGTAAACCTTTAAAATCATTCTCCAAAGAAACAAGCAGGCCTACCTGTTGAACAATCCAGATTTTCTTCAAAATTTGCCGTTTTAGCACGTAGCTTGCTAGCCCAAAGTTTGTTGTTTCCCAAAGCAAACTAGTTCAGGACGCAACACACAGCGGACATCCAGTGAGCTTTAGGCAATTATCTGGGAAATGTAATTCCGTTGATCCAGACTAGTTATGCTGACGGAGGGGATTGCGTAATGAAAGAATAGAGAGAAAATGGCGAGGGGCAGAGACAGGCCAGAGACACACGACAAAGTAAATGTAAGTAAAGTAAATGTAAAGTAAATGTGTAAAGTGTAAAGTGTAAAGTTTAGGATCATTTCAAGCTGAACAAAGCAAAATCTATGCATTGAGTGTAAAACAAACACTATTACCACAATAACACACCGTAATGCTCAGCAGAAAACATCCAGTCTAAGGTTATACACTTAGTCCATGGAGTGTCCCAACACAGGTTATCATTTAACGTAAAATCAAATGATTGCTAGTTGAGATGAGAACTCAATCAGGGGTCCCCGGTTTCGCGTCACCGGGGTGGACCAACGGATAAGGGACTCACACACTGCTGGACACAGAATGCCTAGCTGGTGGGTGTTCATTTTAAGAGAACTGATGTTTTGGGGCGCTGGATTTGATGTGAACTGAAATACCGACGTTGGCCTCTGCTGAAATCACTCAGGCTACTACTGTTTTGTGCTAAGAGATTATATAAATAAGTTATTTACTTACAATAATGAAACCCAGCAATATTGCCTATATCAAAATGATTTGCAGGGGTGCCCACTTAAAAGCGCTGCTGTGAAATGTTAGTATTTAATGCTGGAGACGAAAAAGGCTGTCCAAATCTTCTGCCGCAGCAGCTCCATAGATCCTTCACTCCATGAATGATATTGTCTAGATCAGTGGCTTATCAAACCTTTTCAGGTCAAGGACCCCTTAACGACACAAAGAGACCACTGAGCTCCATTTGATGAAGATGTTGTCCCCGGCTCTTGCATCGGATAGGATTTTTGCTTTTGGAGGTTTCATTACAGAAAGTGTATGAAACCCATGACCAATATAGTCACACATTCTGTCATTGTGATGACATTATAGTGAAATAAATGATTTCCCTTTTTTGCTGGGAACCTCCTCAAGGACCCCTAGGGGCCCCCCGTACCCCACTTTGAGACTACTGGTTTCTGGATTACACAAGACAAAGAAAACAAAAGCTGTAAGCAGCAGTCCATATGTTCTTATTGCACCAACTGTCAAACTTTCAATGCTTTACTTGTTTATTTGGGATGTGCCCAGGATGGTTCCCTTCTCAACCTGCTCCACCCTTGTCGTCCTGTTTCACAGATGGTGGTGAAAACCTACATGGACATGGACCAAGACTTGAAGAGGAGAAGCAGCAGTATCTTGGCCTGGCGCTCCACTTGCTTCAGAATTCTTCCTCAGGAACCCAATAAAGTGTAAGGCTACTGGTGGCCTGTGCCTGGCGGACATCTTCAGGATCTATGCTCCCGAGGCCCCTACACCTCCCACGACAAACTCAAGGTTAGGACATGACCCTTGGTACTGTAATATCCTCTCTCAAGGGATAGTTTTAAAAGCAGTCCAAGCGTTTCAGATTGCTCATAACACTAGTTACTAGTTAAATGATTGTCTGTACATGTAGATTTATGAGCTGTAGCTGACTAGTCTGGATCAACAAAAGTACATTGCCAGGATAGCGGACAAGCTGGATGTTTGGTTTTGCCTCTCCCCTGCTGTCTGTGTGACAAAAATCAGTCGCTACGGTAAACAAAAAGAACAACTTCCGAGCTAGCATGCCAATGTTACTTGCTGAAAATTGCAAGTTTTGACCAAGAATTTATCACGCAATCTGCTGTTTTTTCTCTCCAAATGATTGTAAAGATTTCAAAGAGTACGTTTACGGCATTAACTATCTAGCTTGGACGTTTGGCAGGGATTGAATACTTTGGTATGCAGGGAGATGTGTGTGGTGCAATTCCTTTTTTTGAGAGGTGCACATCAGGATACTGTATAGGGTACGACGTAGAGACCGTATCTCCATGTATCTACGCCATCAATTTAACACAAGACTATAAATTGGGCTTACGGTCTGGCAATGTGAGACTATTAACTAAACAAAACATGAGCAAAATAAAATGAATGACAATTCTATTCAAAAACTAGATTATAATTAATATACTATATTTAGAAAGATAATCTGACTGCCTCTAAGTCATTAAGTCTTAGGTTCATTCAGACTAATCCTTTGGCAAGCCAATGAAAAAAAGTGCTATAAACTGGTGTTATTGTGAATTTAAAATTTGCAGCAGGATAACCACATCAAAGGCCATCTAGATCTAACAATTTTCCTTCAAAAACCAGGGAACATCACTGTGAGATTTTACCTAAGGGGGAATGTTTGCTCACATTTCAAACCATCATAATGAATTGTCATTGCTTTTTCTAATAAATCTGCTGTTTTGGGGGTCTTTCCAGAATTGTTTTTTTGAGCATCTCCATTACTAACATAAAAAAGTGTTTTCCTGTCTTGTCTGTAGGACATCTTTGTTCATCACCAGACAGGTAAAGGGACTGGAAGACACAAAGAGCCCTCAGTTCAACAGATACTTTTACCTGCTGGAGGTAATGTGCGCTATGTGGTAGAAATCACAAGAGGCTAAACTTGTGTTTGTTAGTTGTGTTTCAAGGGACAATACAACATACTGCTGATGAAAGAGTAACTTTTGTTTTTAATGTGTTTTCTCTAGAACCTTGCGGGGTGAAGTCATACAACATATGCTTTGAACTGGAGGACTGCAATGAGATCTCATACAGCTTTTCAAAACACTTTCTCGGTCATCAAGTAAGGCCCCTGTTATGCCTGCAGTTTCCTTTTGTGTCAGATCTTATAACTGAACATTGTTTTTTTCTAAAATTTAGTATTATTGTTTATCAGACCTTTTCATACTCCAACATTGTCATACATGTATGTACTGTATGTATGTATTTAATATGTACTTGATCTGTCTAGTAAGCTACATCTTGACTCCCTTTTAGCATGTTCATTACCTAGTGCTCGGTGGCAGTAGCTCAGTCAGTAGGGAGTTGGTTGGGAACCGGAGCGTTTGCTGGGACGGACAAAAGTACGGAGTGTGGTTTGGTAGCTGGAGAGATGCCACTTCACCTCCTGGGCACTGCCAGGTGCTTTTGAGCAAGGCACAGTACCCCCTCAACCGCTCAGGGTGCTGGTCCACCACTCTGACATCTCTCCATTTGTGCTTTTTTTCTTTCTTTCTTTTTTAAATCTATTTTTGTTTAGTTTTACTTTCAGTTCATCTCTTCCTCCACAGTAACAGCCATAACCAGAAGGTGCAGATGCCATGATAGACCTGATGAGCTCTATCATCATGGAGGGGGACGGAGTCACACAGGAACTTTGGATACCATCCTCATAACCTCATTCCTGCACACAAGGTAGGACACACATATATAACACCACACACACGTACATAATCTAGTTATGTCATTATTTGTATTTATTTATTTTATCTTTAGATTAATTATGCAACTGTGTTGTATTTTCTTATTTTATTTAAAAAAAAAGTGGATATTTATTTGAATATTAAATAATCTATGAAAAACAGGCATAACTCTGGATTAAATAAGATTAAAAATAATCATTTGCAGCACAAACATACTGGATTAACAAAACCTATTCTGATCTGTGCCTAAAACAAGAGCACCCATATTACAAAATTATGTAAATATTTAGAACAGCTTTTTTTATTATTGATTAAAGTCTGTTTTAAAAATTGACAACAGTGATCCTAAAAATAAGATAAGCTTTATAAGTCTCACGCGGGAACGTTTGCTGGTTACAGCAGCAAAGAGGATAGTGCAATAACAAAAAGCATTTATTATATACACTACCCAAACAATTGTGTTTTCCTGAAAAGTCACACTATTCACACACAAGTTGTGAAATGAATAGAAAATAGAGTCAAGACATTGACAAGGTTAGAAATAATGATTTGATTTGAAATAAGATTTTTTTTACATCAAACTTTGCTTTCGTCAAAGAATCCTCCATGTCAGCAACAGACCAGCATGCAGACCTTGGCATTCTAGCTGTTAATTTGTTGAGGTAATCTGGAGAAATTGCACCCCAGCTTCCAGAAGCAGCTCCCACAAGTTGGATTGGTGGAGGGCACTTCTTGCGTACCATACGGTAAGCTGCTCCCACAACAGCTCAATGGGGTTCAGATCTGTGGACTGCGCTGGCCACTCCATTACCGATAGAATTCCAGCTGCCTGCTTCTGCTCTAAATAGTTCTTGCACAGGTGTGTGGAGGTGGTTTTTAGGGTCATTGTCCTGTTGTTGGAAATTGGCTCCAATCAAGGCTGTCCCACTGGTAGGCATGGCGTTGCAAAAGGAGTGATGAACCTTCTCTATTCAGAATCCCTTACCTGTACAATTCACCACCTTAGCCCAAAGCAACCCCAGACCATATATTACCTCCATGCTAACAGCTATCAGCGCATGCCCACGTTCTACATCTTCAAGTTCTCTTTCACCACGAACCTTTCCTTTTTTGTACCTCCCACCCAACGAAAACCACACCTCCAACCATGTGACTGCGGTATCCGTTCCCACACTACAAAACGTTTCTTTCCCAGTCATTCCATCTGTCATATGTCTGTGTTCTTTTGCCCTCTTAATCTTTTCTTTATTGGCCAGTTCAGATATGGCTTTTCTTGCCACTCTGCCCTGAAGCCCAGAATCCCGCAGCCGCTCTTCACTGTAGATGTTGACACTGGGGTTTTGCGGGTACTATTTAATGAGATGCCAGAGATGCAGTGGGGACCTGTGAGGCGTCTGTTTCTCAAAATAGAGACTTAATGTACTATCTTTCCTCAGTTGGGCAACGCGGCTCCCACTTCTTTTCACTCGGTTAGAGCTGTTTGTGCGTCTTCTGAAGGGATTAGTACACACCGTTGTAGGAAATCTTCAATTTCTTAGCCATGTCTCGCATGGAATAGCCTTCATTTCAGGACAGAATAGACTGGCGAGTTTCAGATGAAAGTTTCTTTTCTGGCCATTTTGAGCGTTTAATTGACCCCACAAATGTGATGTCCAGAAACTCAATCTGCTCAAAGGAAGGTCAGTTTTGTAGCTGTCTGTAACGACCTAAACTGTTTTCAGATGTGTGACATGATTTGCACAGGGTTTTCATCATCAATTAGCCTTCTGAGCCAATGAGCAAACACATTGTAACTATCGAACACTGGAGTGATAGTTGCTGGAAATAGGCCTCTATACACCTATGTAGATATTGCACCAAAAACCAGACATTTGCAGCTAGAATAGCCATTACCAAATTATCAAGTTATGAGTGATTTTACAAGTTAAGACTAGTTTAAAGTTATCTCATTGAAAAGTACAGTGCTTTTTTCTTCAAAAATAAGGACATTCGATGTGACCCCAAACTTTTGAACGGTAGTGTACATATTATTTTGCACAGTTTAGAATACAAGCCTTGCTTATTTCTCAACAACTGTCAGCTGACATCAAATTGGAGAAGCTTGAAGTTCTGTGTATTAGTGAATATTTGATGTTCATTGTCAATTAAACTAAATAATCAGTGTTTTACTTTCCTTGGAACAGAATCTGAACAAGCAAGCGTACGATCTTGCCAAGACTCTGCTGAAGAGGACCGTCCAGACCATTGAGACATGCATTGCTAACGTGAGTAGCAGCCTC
>NC_045734.1:14255459-14272282 GCF_008692095.1 Etheostoma spectabile
GAGTGGGGGCGCTATACACCCAGCCTTCACCACAGACAGCACTAAACGGGACCGGAGCTTGTGCCGAAAACTAAACCCAACCTGTTGTCAGACTAATTGAATAAAAAGTCGGGCCACTTGAGAGGTAATACAACCTGAGTATAACGCTCCTTTGGCATTCTATCCTGGCTGTTTTAGTCGTAGTTGTATATTTGGAAATATATTAATTCAGCATTTGTTAGGGTGTTAAAAAATCATCTGTGGGGGGCAAGTTGGTTAGTGAGAGAGGGAAGGGTTCAGGCGACGGTGCAGACCCTGTCTTCGCCTGTAAACTATTTTAGGCCTAGTCCGGAGCCCCGATGCGGTGATAGTTGAAAAAAGACCAGTAACAAGTAAATTGATGGATTTTTAAACTTCACAAAGTAGTTGCATTTGTTGAATACTTGAACCTGACAATGAGTATGGCTACTTTCAGACAGAGATGATAGGCTACTGCACTTCCTCTGGACTGTAGCTGGAGAGTGATGGGTACCTCAATAGTTGCGGCCTCAGGCTAGCAACAAAAAGGAGCTTTGCCCCAGGCTAACGTGCATAGGCACCGCTGTTCTAGCATATTCCTTCCCCCGCAAAAGGCTAGCCGCTACTACAGCTACGCCTACTAGCCTAAGCTACTCATCTTGCACTAATTGACATTGGCTTTGTTCGCATGAGACAGTAGACATTACACCGGCTGCTCTCGTTTGTTTAAAGTGGTTTTCTAACAACTAGCTAGCTAAGCGGTTCCAAATAGCTGTAAGGGTATCGGTATAGCAGTTTGAGCTTGTTTATTAAAGTGCTAGCGATACTATGTTTGAGAGAAATTACGGAAATACGGAGCTGATGATTTAGCTGGTTAATTTAGCATCAAGCTAATAATAGCACAATGCTGGTCTGATGTTGGCTTTCTGTCTGAAAAAGTATTTAGGGATTAGAATATCGCTAAATATACTGGTACGATGTTGTCAATTTTAGTGGACATAAATGATGTGGCAAATGGGGAAATTGTTCTTAAAAACGAGGTTTTGGTAAGGCGGTAGCTTGGTTGTGTGAACTTTTGTTTTTCTACCCATAGAGGCCAGTCGAAGACGTGTGGACCTATACCACCAAGCATGGAGTTCCCCAACAGCAGGAAAACCTGCGGGGGGAAGAACAAATCATTATATCCTCCGAGTGAAGGAGGATTACGGACAAAATACAGCAACGATGAGGTGGTCAAAACGGGTTGAAGGTAGTTGTTGTGTTTCTGCTGTCAGCAAGTACGCTATAAATTTTTTGCAAGTCCCAAACCTGCAGGTTGTTTTTTTGTACGGGCCCTTACACAATGACCAAACACTCCTTACTTTGGAAATACAGTATAAGAGACCCCTTTTCTAATATGGCTGGGTGTTTTCCAATACTCTGTCTTTTTGTTGAGATCGCAGGACTGGAAACAAAACAATCGTAGCATTTATCATGAGCAGAGTAGTACTATTTTTGGTAAAATTGAATTGTGACATGATACAGGGGATAATATTGTTAAAGCATTGAAGTCTCAAGTTTGTCAGCAAATTTATTTGTCCCCTTACAAAAAATGGAAAAAATGCGGATGAGCCCAAAATGTCAAACACAAAAAAGTTTATATTAATCTAGGGAAAGAATTATAGATTATATTTGCATTTCTTATCTCAAAGGAGGACTCAATTTACATGCTATATTTTTTTGGTACACAATTAGCACAGCCAGAAAAATACAGTGGTGACTCTTTTTAATGTTGATAACTGCCACGACTTTTAGCGCAACAAACCACCTACCTCAAGTCAGTTAGCTGTGCGCAACATTTCATTCATTGGATTAACTACAACACGGACCAATCTAATTACGTGTTCCCTAGCTCAGTTGTTCGACCTCTACCACTTTGCTGACGGGAAAATATGGCTCTGCTTTAGCTGCTAACTGCTCCACCCCTATTTGCTTCAACAACAGTGTCTGTCTAGTCGTTGCTGTGCAGTGTAGTGTAGAGTAGATTTTTTAGTAGCTCTTTCACGTAAAAAACGTGCGGCCCACTGCGGCCAAAGACGACATTTGTGGAGTGTAACCAAACAGTAGGAATTTTGCCTAACAGATAAACAATGAGCTTACATTGCTATTAACAGCTCTGGGAAGCTAATGGGGAGTGATGGATTTAGGTGACTATCTCTATGTAGGCCCATAACTCGAGTGCCCCCTTTCACATTGTTTCCACGTGATCCATTTTCAATACAAGCCAACGGTTACTTATTCATACACTTTTTTTCCTTATTATTAATATTGATCAACCATGGGGTTATCAAACGATACATGCTGATATCACCCCCACTCCACTTCCACCACACATTCAAACATTCAGCAATTTCAAAGGTTGTGTAATGGGTCTATAGAGGGATAACTGTTGTGCACTATGTCTTGAATCTTTAGATTTGTCTAGTGATTAGTAGTTTTCCCACTCGCTAATTACTGAAATGCTCCCCTGCGTACATCCTACTCACATTGCCCTATAGCAGTAGTATTGTGACCAACCAGAGCACACAACATTGGCACCTTGCAAGCCGGCTAAAACCTGTTGCTGAAGGGCAGGTGTCTGAATGCAAGCAGGTGCGTTTTACAGATCGCTCAAACCTCGCGCAGTATACTGATGAGCGTCGTGGGAAGGATGGACAATAATTGAATGTGAAATAGCACCTATGATGGGAAAAGATTTTAAGAGTTTTAGTGGCTGTTTACTGCGGACTTAGCCCAGTAAGTAGACAGCATATGGTAAGGTAATTAGTAACTTTCATCTACAGCAGCCACTATCATAGTCATTCTGTAGTTTGGTTCTAAAGCCCCGAGATTAATGCTGCTGCTGAGCTTAGCAGAGGCTTGCCGCTGAGCTACATAAGTTGCCTGAAGTTTAACTTGCTTGTTGTTCGTGCCCTGTTGATATCTTTAAAAGAACGTAGGGCCAGCATTTGTGTGGGTAGCGAGAGTGACAGTGACGAATCACTGTTCTTGCCTAGTGAGTACTTTCCCAAGCACACAATAAAATAAAAATCAAACTCTTTCAGAGTATTTGTAACTAGAGTGATTTCCTTGAAGAGTATTGCATCAGTCCTGGACAAGGAAATAGGTGACTTAGTCTTGACTTCTTTTAGGAGCAGAAATATTTAATTCATAAAAGCAAAGTTGGGTTTTGCTGCTGGTTCGGTCACTGAGCCAATTTAAAAATAAAAATACGCAGAGAAGTTTGTGTTTTACCATAGCAGCTGAACTTGCTAGTTCTAGGGAATCTCGCAAGACATAGGTAGTAATTTTAGAGCTGGCACTTTTTTTTCCCCCCCGGTGTCAACCCCGTGTATTAACATAACATTCCACCCTGCCCTTCATATGTTTACCCTTTCTTCAACGCGGGGTTTTTACCAGGCAGTGTTGCCTGTTACAACCCCCCTTCCACTTGCTCTGCCCGGACCGATACTGAACACTGGGCCAGCTTTTCTTTGTTTGTATTTTCTTTGTTGGCCCCTGAATTTTGTATATTTTTTTTTTTTTTCCTAGTGTCTTCGCTTTGCTGGTTGAAACTGCCTGTGGAAAAATCCTAGTTTGATACAGGATTAGGGTGTTGAAAACTGAGCGTAAAGCACCCTCATGTGACAACAAAACTCGTACCCTGTGGTTGTAGGACTCTTTTCCACAAAAATGTGCCTGTGAAATTACGGGCGGCAACCCTGTGGACGACTGCCCCCCGGTCATTTCACCAAACCACATCACCCCATAATTGTTCCGACCACCCCTCCATCAGCCCCCGTGTAGCACCAGTACCCCCGGGTTGTGCGTACGTCACTACTTTGACACAGTACCTATAGTGATTCCTCTTTCAAACCCCAACTGGCGACCAGGTGCTTGCGAGACGAGTACGATCGAGGAGGGTTCCAACCCCCCATTCAAACACTGCAGTCGATCTGGGTATAACCCTGATTGAGACATTGGTGTGAAAGGTTTTATTCGATAGCATGCCGACATTCCGGAAACAAAAGAGGCAGGACATGACCCACAGCGTTGGCGTCTGGGTACGTGTCGTTTTGCCATGGGTGGAGGGCTCTTTTACTACGGCCGTTGAGGTTGATTCGGTGCTGTCCTTCCTCTGTACGTGCCTAATGAGCGAAACAACGCTGTCCTCCCCCAATCCGCCTTCTTGGTACCTTTATGTGTTTTTTATGTACAGATTGGCATTTTTGTGGAATAACGGGACAATGTATGTTTTATTAACGTTGCATTAATCATGGTAATTGGTTTGTCTGTCCAGAGAACAGGCTGCTGTTTTCAGTTTTTTATAGCTGATGTTGTTAGAGGTCCTTGTGGGGAACCTATTGTTTACTGTTTACATCTACTTTACACACTTCAGTTTCTGCAGCTAGCTCAGGGAAGTAGACTGTATGACAATAGGTAGTTACAGCCCTGAGATATAAACAAAAAAAAAACCTCGCTACCATTATGCTTGTTTGGTACCCACGTTTCGCTTTTCTCCGCCATTGTACCGTGTGTCCCCCACCACCAGCATACACTAATACAATCCGGAGTACCCACTCGATAGTGAGTAGCTGAGAAAGTCCCTAAATTGAAAATCATCTAATATAGAGATGTTTTCAGGCATTGAACCCCCTAAAGTAAGAACTCTTCACGTTCCAAAAAATAGGCTCTTATCATTTTAAAACACGACACAAATAGCCTTACTCGAGTCTCTACCCAGGTTCCTTCTTTATTTTGCCCCCATAGTTTTTCTCCAAATTAAAACCTTGCCCTCCCTTACTACCGATCTTCTATACCCGCTAGTTTCCACCGTGTGATTTTTTCCCTCCCTATTGATCTTCTTTCTCCCCCATCCGCCTTACACAATCGTCCTACCCATCTCCTACCCCCCTTCCACTCCCCCACTCTCCAAAAAAACCTTTCATAATCTTCCCTTCCAGTTCCTTTCGTCAAGTCATACTTCTTCCCCCCTAACCGTGACAACAAGTTACTCCTCTTGCCTCTTTGACATCTCGCTTTTTCCCCCCCATCTATTGTGTGCCTGCCTTTTTGTGTTTTGGTTTTTCGTTATCTTCTTCCCTCTCTCTCCCCTTGGGTTTTTTCTCTTTTCTACATGTCTTACCCCTTGCCCTCGTGTTTTGCCATTTGATCCCTGTCGTTCTACCTTATTTACAGGGTTTAAACAACCAATTAGCCGGGGCTGTGTACATCGTTCCCCCCATTTGACGATCTTCACGTTTTCCCCGCTCGAACCCCCTCCAAGCCACAAGCACCGGTTTCTGCCCCTCCCCCCTCCTACACACCGTCTCGCTTTTTTTTTTTTTCCCCCCACACAATAAAAGGATATCCTTCACCCCCCTCACCACCCTACCTCAGATCCCCCCCTTCCCCCCCCTCCCCCCAGCATCCCCCTTCCCTCTCTTTTGAGTTACAAATTTGCCTTTCCCAACCCTAGTTTTTCACACCCTTGTTCCACCCCCCCCCCCCCCCTTTACCCCAGCATGAGTTTTTTCCCCCCCCCGTTTCGTTTCCCTCCCTCCTCAATCAACCCCCCCACCCCCTGCCACCTCCCCCACCCCCCCCACCCCCCCTTCCTCCTTCCCCTGTGTTTCCCCACCATTTCTCTCCTCTTCCTTCCCCGCTCGCCTGCCCTCCCCCAAAAACCCCCCGCTCCACCCCCCCCTACCCCCAACAATCCAAAACCCTTAGACTTTCCCCCCCCCCCCCCCCCCCAATTCTCCTACATATTTTCCCTTCTCTTTTTCTAGCTCCCCCCCCCCCTTTCTCTGTTCCCTCCCCCCCCCACCCCCCCCCCCCCCCCCCCCCCCCCCCCCCCCCCCCCCCCCCTTTTTCCCCCCCCCCCCCCCCCCCCCCCACCCCCCCCCCCCCCCCCCCCCCCCCCCCCCCCCCCCCCCCCCCCCCCCCCCCCACCCCCCCCACCCCCCCCCCCCCCCCCCCCACCACCCACCCCCCCAACCCCCCCGTCGCCCTGATGCCTCTCTTTCCATTGTCCCCCCCACCCCCACCCCCCCCCCCCAACCCCCCCCACCACCCCCCACCCCCCCCCCCCCAACACCACCCCCCCCCCCCCCGCCCCCCCCCAACCACCCACAAACCCACCTCCCACGCTCCCTCTCCCCTCCCCCCCCCCACACCCCCCCCAGCCACCCCCCCCCCACCCCCCCATCCTCCCCCCCCCCCCCCCCCCCCCCCGAGACCGCCCTGCAGTTATCCACTCTTCTTCTTCTTCTCCACCACACCCCAATTCGAGAAGATGTAAGCCCCTCACACGTTTTGTTTGGTTTTTCCTTCTTCTGTCTCATGAGAAGAGAGAGCTTTTCTCGCTCTGCTATCAGAGACTACCTTGTTCTAAAAGATTTCGTACATAGCGATCTAGCTGTTACTGTGTCATGCCAACTCAGTCCTCACGATCCACTTCATCAAATCGGCCAGAAGAGCACACTTGTGCACAGGAACAGTAGGTGTAGGGTTTATGAGGTACATCAAGTCCACGCGCTTAATCAGAGAGTGTTTTGTAGAGATGAAAGTGTCGACCACAAAACTTTAGTTGCTTTTGGACAACTGTGACATCAGGAAATACAATACAAGCCAATTTGAAAATGGCTGGTCAGTGAGTTTGAGAAGGTCACCAAAACTCTGAAAGCAATAATATATACTTGTAAGAAAGAAATTAACAACTATGGAAAGTATCACAGCAATAATTTATCCCCTGTGCGTTGAACAATCTAAGTAGAACAGCTCTCCAGGTAAACAAAACGATGCCCCGGGAATGTGTGCTAGCCATATGATTTGCTAAACGAGTTGAATTTCCGAGATGATGATCACTCTGCATTTCTACAAAATTTAAAAAGGCTTTACTTTTTGAATTTTTTTTTTTTGCCTAAGCCTACTGCACGACTTACTCACAGTGTGTCACATGAATTGAATGGGAGACCGGTGGTTTTTCATGCAGGCTTATGAACGAACACAGCCGAAGGATTCAATACCCCGGCTAACCTGTTTGAATGATAGAAGGGGCTCAAAAGGGAGGTTTTTCACTCCCTGGGGAATGGGTTATCTATTTAGAGTTATTTAGAGCTGTTTCCAATACATTAAAGGGTTAAATTGTGGCTTTATTTCAGTAAAATATTAGGCAGAAATAGCACAGCGGTTTCGGTGTCTCAGACTTACATCAGCAGACCTTTAAAAACAGTGCACATATATTTCAGACTAGAGCCAATGTTCTGTCCAAAATAAAACAACAATAAATTTAAGGGCAGAGACGCACACCTACTCGTCCACCACTGGGTAAAGAGCTTTCACGGCTGGGTTGTGAATGTGTTTCAGTTGAGAATGTGGAAGGGTAGGAGTGAGTGTGGTGGCTTGCAGTCTGCGGAGCTGTTGGGCATCCCCGCCCTTCTGACTGCCTAGCTGTATAGTGAGCTCATTGCTCTGCTTCGCTTTTTTCATAATATACTCACACTCACTCATCACTCTCATAGAGGAAGTGATAGTTTAAAGCATGGTGTCCTAGCATCCAGAAACGACTGTGATGTTTGATATAATGGTGTGCATACAACCTCATGAGACAGTTGTGTTCATGTAGACTAGAAAAACTATTTATTCCTCGTTATTTTAATCTTCAGCCTATTGTTGGGTAGGTTTGTAAACTCAATGGGCAAGGAAATTAAAAGTCAACCCAATAAACACTGGGAAACTGTCATTTTCAACAGAATAAATGCATTAGATTTAAGCTGGTAATTTATTTTTATTTGGTGATTTAACTCTAAAAAGCCACAAATCGTCCAACTCTAGCGAGGGGATTGTTCTTACCCTGCAGTCCCTACTTTTAAAGAGCAAGCACTTGAGAATATCTAAACTCATCAATGTCATGTCATTCAATTCTCTTTAATGATAAAGGGTCACGTGTGTGCTGAAGCTACATTGTTGTTGCTCTCATTTTGATTGTCTGGTGCGCAAATACTGTGTGGTTGAGTCACACTGCTCTCATCTACAAAAACTAAATAAAGCTGTTTCCAGCAAACAAGCTCTGACAGGCCAAGTAACTGAGACGGAGTATAAGGTGCCTGGATAATGCGTAAAGTGTTAATATATGCTCATTTGGTTCATAATTGTATTAATGTATATCAGAAAAGGTTTCATTTTCAAAAAACACAGCATTTAGTTGTACTACACATTGCTGCAGGCTCCTTCTTTCACCCTATTGTGTAGAGCTCTCTGTTTTAGTTACAGAGTGAGGCATCTTACTTCTATTCTATCTTTGTTGGGAGCGCACATGTGCAGTACCTAGGTCCGCACTACAAGCCAGTCAGAAGCAGAGTTAGAGGGAGTTCCAGCTAGCAGCGAGCCTAGGCGAGCATTTATGCGTGTTGCAATGTCATGCACGTTTGTCACGGAAGTAAGGCTGGACTGCAATAGAGCTGTTGGAGCCGTTTGTGAACAGTTTTTTTCTGTTGGAGATGCTGAGATCCCTTTGGGGTGGACTTTGGGCTTTTTCACTTTGTAAACCTAACATGCACTAAAAAGCACTTTATGAGCACTAAGATTCTCTACTTGCCACAACTTCCTTGGTGATCCTTAAGGCACTGACACAAAAGGTGGCCGTCGGTCCTAGTTGGGCGTCTGTGAGCAACCGTTGTGCTAGTTTGTGTGGGTGTGTCCCGCTCTGCAAAATGGTCTCAGGAAGGAACTTGTTTTGCTGGAACGTTTGCACCCCGCAAAAGAAAATGCCACATCCAATATTAAATGAAGAACTGTTCCACCCAATACAGAAAGTGTGCGGTTTTAAATGTGGCTGGATACATTGTTAAACGTAATTTGTTTTAACAGTGTATGACTGTGTACTTTGTCAACAGAAAATCTCCCCAATTGGTCCCAAGATGTCCCATTTATATTATTAAAACATATTTTAAAAAATATTCTTTGTAAACCTTTAAAATCATTCTCCAAAGAAACAAGCAGGCCTACCTGTTGAACAATCCAGATTTTCTTCAAAATTTGCCGTTTTAGCACGTAGCTTGCTAGCCCAAAGTTTGTTGTTTCCCAAAGCAAACTAGTTCAGGACGCAACACACAGCGGACATCCAGTGAGCTTTAGGCAATTATCTGGAAATGTAATTCCGTTGATCCAGACTAGTTATGCTGACGGAGGGGATTGCGTAATGAAAGAATAGAGAGAAAATGGCGAGGGGCAGAGACAGGCCAGAGACACACGACAAAGTAAATGTAAGTAAAGTAAATGTAAAGTAAATGTGTAAAGTGTAAAGTGTAAAGTTTAGGATCATTTCAAGCTGAACAAAGCAAAATCTATGCATTGAGTGTAAAACAACACTAGTTACACACAATAACACACCGTAATGCTCAGCAGAAAACATCCAGTCTAAGGTTATACACTTAGTCCATGGAGTGTCCCAACACAGGTTATCATTTAACGTAAAATCAAATGATTGCTAGTTGAGATGAGAACTCAATCAGGGGTCCCCGGTTTCGCGTCACCGGGGTGGACCAACGGATAAGGGACTCACACACTGCTGGGACACAGAAATGACCTAGCTGGTGGGTGTTCATTTTAAGAGAACTGATGTTTTGGGGCGCTGGATTTGATGTGAACTGAAATACCGACGTTGGCCTCTGCTGAAATCACTCAGGCTACTACTGTTTTGTGCTAAGAGATTATATAAATAAGTTATTTACTTACAATAATGAAACCCAGCAATATTGCCTATATCAAAATGATTTGCAGGGGTGCCCACTTAAAAGCGCTGCTGTGAAATGTTAGTATTTAATGCTGGAGACGAAAAAGGCTGTCCAAATCTTCTGCCGCAGCAGCTCCATAGATCCTCACTCCATGAATGATATTGTCTAGATCAGTGGCTTATCAAACCTTTTCAGGTCAAGGACCCCTTAACGACACAAAGAGACCACTGAGCTCCATTTGATGAAGATGTTGTCCCCGGCTCTTGCATCGGATAGGATTTTTGCTTTTGGAGGTTTCATTACAGAAAGTGTATGAAACCCATGACCAATATAGTCACACATTCTGTCATTGTGATGACATTATAGTGAAATAAATGATTTCCCTTTTTTGCTGGGAACCTCCTCAAGGACCCCTAGGGGCCCCCCGTACCCCACTTTGAGACTACTGGTTTCTGGATTACACAAGACAAAGAAAACAAAAGCTGTAAGCAGCAGTCCATATGTTCTTATTGCACCAACTGTCAAACTTTCAATGCTTTACTTGTTTATTTGGGATGTGCCCAGGATGGTTCCCTTCTCAACCTGCTCCACCCTTGTCGTCCTGTTTCACAGATGGTGGTGAAAACCTACATGGACATGGACCAAGACTTGAAGAGGAGAAGCAGCAGTATCTTGGCCTGGCGCTCCACTTGCTTCAGAATTCTTCCTCAGGAACCCAATAAAGTGTAAGGCTACTGGTGGCCTGTGCCTGGCGGACATCTTCAGGATCTATGCTCCCGAGGCCCCTACACCTCCCACGACAAACTCAAGGTTAGGACATGACCCTTGGTACTGTAATATCCTCTCTCAAGGGATAGTTTTAAAAGCAGTCCAAGCGTTTCAGATTTGCTCATAACACTAGTTACTAGTTAAATGATTGTCTGTACATGTAGATTTATGAGCTGTAGCTGACTAGTCTGGATCAACAAAAGTACATTGCCAGGATAGCGGACAAGCTGGATGTTTGGTTTTGCCTCTCCCCTGCTGTCTGTGTGACAAAAATCAGTCGCTACGGTAAACAAAAAGAACAACTTCCGAGCTAGCATGCCAATGTTACTTGCTGAAAATTGCAAGTTTTGACCAAGAATTTATCACGCAATCTGCTGTTTTTTCTCTCCAAATGATTGTAAAGATTTCAAAGAGTACGTTTACGGCATTAACTATCTAGCTTGGACGTTTGGCAGGGATTGAATACTTTGGTATGCAGGGGATGTGTGTGGTGCAATTCCTTTTTTTGAGAGGTGCACATCAGGATACTGTATAGGGTACGACGTAGAGACCGTATCTCCATGTATCTACGCCATCAATTTAACACAAGACTATAAATTGGGCTTACGGTCTGGCAATGTGAGACTATTAACTAAACAAAACATGAGCAAAATAAAATGAATGACAATTCTATTCAAAAACTAGAATTATAATTAATATACTATATTTAGAAAGATAATCTGACTGCCTCTAAGTCATTAAGTCTTAGGTTCATTCAGACTAATCCTTTGGCAAGCCAATGAAAAAAAGTGCTATAAACTGGTGTTATTGTGAATTTAAAATTTGCAGCAGGATAACCACATCAAAGGCCATCTAGATCTAACAATTTTCCTTCAAAAACCAGGGAACATCACTGTGAGATTTTACCTAAGGGGGAATGTTTGCTCACATTTCAAACCATCATAATGAATTGTCATTGCTTTTTCTAATAAATCTGCTGTTTTGGGGGTCTTTCCAGAATTGTTTTTTTGAGCATCTCCATTACTAACATAAAAAAGTGTTTTCCTGTCTTGTCTGTAGGACATCTTTGTTCATCACCAGACAGTAAAGGGACTGGAAGACACAAAGAGCCCTCAGTTCAACAGATACTTTTACCTGCTGGAGGTAATGTGCGCTATGTGGTAGAAATCACAAGAGGCTAAACTTGTGTTTGTTAGTTGTGTTTCAAGGGACAATACAACATACTGCTGATGAAAGAGTAACTTTTGTTTTTAATGTGTTTTCTCTAGAACCTTGCGGGGTGAAGTCATACAACATATGCTTTGAACTGGAGGACTGCAATGAGATCTCATACAGCTTTTCAAAACACTCTTCTCGGTCATCAAGTAAGGCCCCTGTTTCCTGCAGTTTCCTTTTGTGCAGATCTTATAACTGAACATTGTTTTTTTCTAAAATTTAGTATTATTGTTTATCAGACCCTTTTCATACTCCAACATTGTCATACATGTATGTACTGTATGTATGTATTTAATATGTACTTGATCTGTCTAGTAAGCTACATCTTGACTCCCTTTTAGCATGTTCATTACCTAGTGCTCGGTGGCAGTAGCTCAGTCAGTAGGGAGTTTGGTTGGGAACCGGAGCGTTTGCTGGGACGGACAAAAGTACGGAGTGTGGTTTGGTAGCTGGAGAGATGCCACTTCACCTCCTGGGCACTGCCAGGTGCTTTTGAGCAAGGCACAGTACCCCCTCAACCGCTCAGGGTGCTGGTCCACCACTCTGACATCTCTCCATTTGTGCTTTTTTTCTTTCTTTCTTTTTTAAATCTATTTTTGTTTAGTTTTACTTTCAGTTCATCTCTTCCTCCACAGTAACAGCCATAACCAGAAGGTGCAGATGCCATGATAGACCTGATGAGCTCTATCATCATGGAGGGGGACGGAGTCACACAGGAACTTCTGGATACCATCCTCATAACCTCATTCCTGCACACAAGGTAGGACACACATATATACACCACACACACGTACATAATCTAGTTATGTCATTATTTGTATTTATTTATTTTATCTTTAGATTAATTATGCAACTGTGTTGTATTTTCTTATTTTATTTAAAAAAAAAGTGGATATTTATTTTGAATATTAAATAATCTATGAAAAACAGGCATAACTCTGGATTAAATAGATTAAAAATAATCATTTGCAGCACAAACATACTGGATTAACAAAACCTATTCTGATCTGTGCCTAAAACAAGAGCACCCATATTACAAAATTATGTAAATATTTAGAACAGCTTTTTTATTATTGATTAAAGTCTGTTTTAAAAATTGACAACAGTGATCCTAAAAATAAGATAAGCTTTATAAGTCTCACGCGGGAACGTTTGCTGGTTACAGCAGCAAAGAGGATAGTGCAATAACAAAAAGCATTTATTATATACACTACCCAAACAATTGTGTTTTCCTGAAAAGTCACACTATTCACACACAAGTTGTGAAATGAATAGAAAATAGAGTCAAGACATTGACAAGGTTAGAAATAATGATTTGATTTGAAATAAGATTTTTTTTACATCAAACTTTGCTTTCGTCAAAGAATCCTCCATTCAGCAACAGACCAGCATGCAGACCTTGGCATTCTAGCTGTTAATTTGTTGAGGTAATCTGGAGAAATGCACCCCAGCTTCCAGAAGCAGCTCCCACAAGTTGGATTGGTGGAGGGCACTTCTTGCGTACCATACGGTCAAGCTGCTCCCACAACAGCTCAATGGGGTTCAGATCTGGGACTGCGCTGGCCACTCCATTACCGATAGAATTCCAGCTGCCTGTTCTGCTCTAAATAGTTCTTGCACAGGTGTGTGGAGGTGTTTTTAGGTCATTGTCCTGTTGTTGGAAATTGGCTCCACATCAAGGCTGTCCCACTGGTAGGCATGGCGTTGCAAAAGGAGTGATGACCTTTTATTCAGAATCCCTTACCTTACAATTCACCACCTTACCGCCCAAAGCACACCCCAGACCATATATTACCTCCATGCTAACAGCTATCAGCGCCATGCCACGTTCTCAGTCTTCAATTGTTCTCTTTCACCACGAACCTTTCCTTTTTGTACCTCCCACCCACGAAACACCACCCTCCCACCATGTGACTGCGTATCCGTTCACACTACAAAACGTTTTTTCCAGTCATTCCATCTGTCCCATATGTCTGTGTTCTTTTGCCCTCTTAATCTTTTCTTTATTGGCCAGTTCAGATATGGCTTTTCTTGCCACTCTGCCCTGAAGCCAGAATCCCGCAGCCGCCTCTTCACTGTAGATGTTGACACTGGGTTTTGCGGGTACTATTTAATGAATGCAGAGATGCAGTTGGGGACCTGTGAGGCGTCTGTTTCTCAAAATAGAGACTTAATGTACTATCTTCTCCTCAGTTGGGCAACGCGGCTCCCACTTCTTTTCACTCGGTTAGAGCTGTTTGTGCGTCTTCTGAAGGGATTAGTACACACCGTTGTAGGAAATCTTCAATTTCTTAGCCATGTCTCGCATGGAATAGCCTTCATTTCAGGACAGAATAGACTGGCGAGTTTCAGATGAAAGTTTCTTTTCTGGCCATTTTGAGCGTTTAATTGACCCCACAAATGTGATGTCCAGAAACTCAATCTGCTCAAAGGAAGGTCAGTTTGTACGTCTGTAACGACCTAAACTGTTTTCAGATGTGTGACATGATTGCACAGGGTTTTCATCATCAATTAGCCTTCTGAGCCAATGAGCAAACACATTGTAACCATCGAACACTGGAGTGATAGTTGCTGGAAATAGGCCTCTATACACCTATGTAGATATTGCACCAAAAACCAGACATTTGCAGCTAGAATAGCATTTACCAATTATCAAGTTATGAGGATTTTCAAAGTTAAGACTAGTTTAAAGTTATCTTCATTGAAAAGTACAGTGCTTTTTTCTTCAAAAATAAGGACATTTCGATGTGACCCAAACTTTGAACGGTAGTGTACTATTATTTTGCACAGTTTAGAATACAAGCCTTGCTTTTTCTCAACAACTGTCAGCTGACATCAAATGGAGAAGCTTGAAGTTCTGTGTATTAGTGAATATTTGATGTTCATTGTCAATTAAACTAAATAATCAGTGTTTTACTTTCCTTGGAACAGAATCTGAACAAGCAAGCGTACGATCTTGCCAAGACTCTGCTGAAGAGGACCGTCCAGACCATTGAGACATGCATGTAACGTGAGTAGCAGCTCAATTATTCATTTTGGTTTTTTTTTTTTTTTTTTTTTTTTTTTTTGTCTTAGACTTGTCTAAGAAGCTGTTGTGTATGTATACATACATAAGACATCTTATTGTTCTCACAGTGTTTTTTTTCCTTCCTCAGTTCTTTAATCAGGTTTTAGTGATGGGCAAGTCATCAGTCAGTGACCTATCAGAGCACGTATTTGACCTCATCCAGGAACTGTTTGCTATCGACCCTATGCTGCTTACCTCTGTCATGCCACAGCTGGAATTTAAACTTAAGGTGAACGCAACACACAGTCAAAATTTTAACCAAACATCTCACCTCAGATCATAGAGGACTAGTTCTCTTGATGCTTTGCTCAAAACATTGACATTGATCAAACTATAGACTGTCAACTTTATATGAGGGATGTAACTTTGTAGTGTCATTGTTGAATCACTTGTAGGACAGTATTAATGGGTAACGGCCAGATTTTAAAGCTTGTTTCACCTTGAGTCGGCTTAACCTCTCAGTAGTGTAAGATGATGCACATTGTCAGTTGTGTTATATTGGTGATTGACGACCAAGGACCCTCGTGCTTTTCAACAGCCGATGCAGGAAAATACAAATAAGTTTATTTTTTAAGAGTGGTCTTTAAGGCAAAGTTTAAGGTAAATAATTGGATAATTGTGCAAGTAAAGCACAAGATGGGGATGGTTGACAGTTTGTCGTACTTATTTGTATTAAGAGAGAGCTAGTCTATGTCCACGATGATCCACTTCCGGGATTGCTCCGTTGCCACCAGAAATTCCGCCAGATTTCACTCTTTTTGGCCGTATATCCAGTACCGTCCGTTTTCTTTGTGTTGGAATTCTAAACTCCGGTGGAATCATGAGGACAATGTTTAACTGCTTCTCAGATCTCTGCATGGTATATTGAGACAGCTAGCTAGACTATCTGTCAAATCTGAGTTTTTCCTGCACGACTAAAACAATTTTTGAAAGTACACGTTCAACCAAAAGTTTATTCGCGAGGCTTTTTTGCAATGGCCCAGTCTGATCCAGTTCTTAGCGACACCCATGACGAATGTGATTGATTTCAAGAAATGCCAATAAACCAGACCAGGTTTTTGTAGTTTCAGTATATATGAGTAGGAGATCAGGGAAGGAGTAAAATTATAATTATTTTTTGGAGAAAAATGCAGCTTGTGTTTTACATGTTTTTCTTGTGTTTGTAGAGCAATGACGGAGAGGAGCGTCTAGCTGTTGTACGGTTGCTAGCTAAGTTGTTTGGGGCCAAAGACTCAGAGCTGGCCTCACAGAACAGACCGTTGTGGCAGTGCTTCTTAGGACGGTGAGTTACGTGAACACTATGCAGACGTACTTGCACAAAGGGAGGTTTAAGCTGATCCTGTTCAACCAGGAAAAGTGATGTATTTGTTATAGTGTACTAAAGATATATAAAATGTTGTTAGTTTTGTATAACATATTTTTTTCTCCAGGTTCAATGACATCCACGTTCCAGTCAGGCTAGAGTGTGTAAAGTTTGCCAGCCACTGCCTCATGAACCACCCAGACCTGGCCAGAGACCTAACTGGTGTGTTTGTTTTTTGACTCGATGTGTCTTCTTCATTCTTCTCTCTTCTAATAGAGTAATTTCTTTAAAATTATACTCTGAACAAAAAGTGGTTACATTCCTTTCTCCTTATTATCCAATCAGAGTATTTGAAGGTGCGCTCCCATGACCCAGAGGAAGCCATCCGTCATGATGTCATCGTCACCATTATAAACGCCGGGAAGAAAGACCTTAACTTGGTCAATGACCAACTTTTGGGCTTTGTACGGGAAAGGACCTTAGACAAGAGGGTGAGACAAATATGCAGTCTGATGTGGGTAGTAGTAGTAGTAACAGGTGGATATAGTGATTTTACTTTCAAATCCAAGCTGTCTGTCATCGGGGCTTAAAGTACTCTGCTGTGGTGCCGGATTTCCGGCGAATGACTATATTAGAAAAATATTATTAATTTATTAAAAGGTCCACATGGGATTTGTTTTTGATGCACTAACCAATCATTCACTGCGCCTTCAAT
>NC_045734.1:14272292-14275303 GCF_008692095.1 Etheostoma spectabile
GTTTGTGATTTTGTTTTAATTTTTGTTTCTTTTTTTAAATACCATGTGTGCACAATGGACCAGCCACTGGTCCATCAGTGTAAAAAGCTCCAGACAAAACTGCCTTGACAAAGCTGTCTGTTGCATAATGCAATTAAAACTAGCAAGGTGCTTCAAGGATTTGTTTTTAAATTCATATCTGTGGATTTTGTTCTTTTTTGCAGCCTTAATTTGTTGCTGAACCTGAATTATAACATTGGTTATTTATAAAGAGTTGGTGTTAATAGTCAGTGATGCAAGGAACCCATAAATGTGGTGGCAGATATTTCACAACAATCGAACAATGGACTTTATTATCAAAGTCACATAAGTTGTTCAGATATTTTATTTGGAAACACACAGCCTTCTGTCTAAACCCAATACTGCAACCAGAAACACACCCGCAGGCACAGATTGCGACCAATCAAAAAGTTTAATCCCACGTTATAGATTTTTTGTTGCACTTTGGAGCCCTGATTCAAAGTCCTACATTTTTAATTTGCTTATGACACACAAATGTAAGGAATTTCCCAGGTTAAATGTTCATACTTGTACAATAAATTAAATAAATAAAATGTCCTCATCTTAATTGAAATCTTACCTCCCTGATGGGTTTTTCTTCCCTCTTCTCCCTCCCCCCATAGTGGCGTGTGCGTAAGGAGGCCATGATGGGCCTTGCTCAGCTTTTTAAGAAATACTGTCTGCACCATGAGGCCGGGAAAGAGTCTGCCCTGAAGATCAGCTGGATCAAAGACAAACTGCTGCACATCTACTATCAGAACAGCATTGATGACAAGTGAGCATATGCACTATGCAATAGTTTAATGTTGAAAAGAAACAACACAGCTGTGTTGGACATTTCAACCATGGTCAACATTACTTAAGTGTAGGTTGACGTACATTTTTTTGAAACCTGCTTTTTTGAGACTTGGGATTAACAGACTAGGGATCGACTGGCGGCTGATTTTTTTTTTAAGCCAATACTGCTTTTGCTCTTTTAACACTGGATTTGTTTTGCAATCATCTTTCATTCATACCACCTAAATTGTGTGTGCATCATATGGATGGGTGCACTGCATATGGTTAGCTGTGCAAGGGCCAAAGGCGTTCATCAGCATTTACAACATAGCCTTGATGATGCATTGCTTGCTGACATATTATAAGACATATATAATCAGGTCATCACAAAATGTTTTTTTGTCAACACATTTAAATAATTTAAGAAAACAATAAACCTGAAAAGTACCCATTTAAGACTGCCATGGTGCTAGTGCTGGAGGGGCAGTGCATGATCTGCACGTGAACTGCAGCGTCTCCAGCAACACAGAGCTGCCTGTGGAATGTAAATAACGCCGGGGGAAAACTATCGCCAAACGCAGCAAGCCGATGCAATGCGCGTAAAAACACAAATATCGGCCCGATAAATTGGCCAGCCGCTAAAATTGGTCTTTCACTATAAGAGACGATAGAAAAATATGCTGAGTGGTCCTGCTAAGACCAGTTCTATTTGTACAGATTTTTGTTAATACAAAAAGTATTACTGCACAGTAAAAAATTTTGTTTTAGGGGGTTTCCATTGTCAACGTTTTCACACAATTCACGGAAACTCTCCCCTCCTTTTTCAGGTTATTAGTAGAGAAGATCTTCGCACAGTACATGGTCCCTCACAGTCTTGACACAGAGGAGAAGATGAAGTGTCTGTACTACCTGTATGCCTGCCTGGACACAAACGCTGTCAAGTCAGTAAACCTGCAATATTGCCTCCACTAAGAAAAAATACACATTGGTGGATTGTACACATACATCCTGACCTGTATCTTTTTAATGTATGTTAAAACATAAAAATAGCTTTAGAAAATACAAAACCGCACAATGGCCAGCAAATCCAACATTGTATCTGCAAACAACATGAAAACAACAACACTAACATTTAAACTTGTATGTACATACCACAAGGAAGTATATTGATCAGCCCCTGTGTTTTGCCAACTCTCACCTGTTTCTCCTCTCTTTTGGTGTATTCTTTGCTCTCAGGGCCCTGAATGAGATGTGGAAGTGTCAGAACATGCTCAGAAGCCTCGTCAAAGAGCTACTTGACCTCCACAAGCTGCCAGTGGTGTGTTGACACACAAAAACTAACCACCTCCTCCATGTATTTTGATGCAAGACATATATGTGACATATTTCTCTCTCTTTCTCCTGGTAGTCCGAGGCTAATAACACTGCCATGTTTGGGAAGCTGATGAGTATTGCCAGTAAGTTGGAAACCACACAAACGTATACAGTACACTTTCAATCCCCGCACTCTGTTGTTTCTTTCTTCATAATGGTAAAGGTCCATTTCACTTAACATGACTGACATCCTAATTAAACTCTCCTGTATATTCACAGAGAATCTGCCAGATGCTGGAAAGGCCCAGGACTTCATGAAGAAGTTCAACCAGGTTCTGGGTGAGGACGAGAAGCTCAGAGTTCAGCTGGAGATGCTCATCAGCCCGACCTGCTCCTGCAAACAGGCTGAGATCTGTGTGGTGAGAAGAACACTCATCCATTTAGCATACACACGCACTCACAGACAGGCTGCAAGTCTCAATCTCTTTCCTTATCTTTAACAAAGAGTTTGTTTTTGAGCCTATATTTCCAATGTAGCAGTCACAAATCACTGAAAATCCCTGAAGAAGTGATGCTTTAGAGAAAGGACATTGTGGCAGTTAATAAAAATCATTGTTTTTTTCTATATTTTCAAGGTGCAGTCACTTAAAAAAGACAACTATATATTTTAGTATCAGGAAATGTCATGCTGTAAAAAAGGAGAAAGTTTCTACTAGTACAGCATTAATAAACACCTAGTCTCGCATTGCCAGACCTTCCTTCACAGCGCTGTGGAGGAAGGTCTGGCTACACCACAGATGCATTCTGGGATAGGAGAATTTTGTTACTGTAGCAAAGGGATTTTGAGAACAGCAACACACAGAGCAGAAGGTGAGGGGCAA
>NC_045734.1:14275313-14295039 GCF_008692095.1 Etheostoma spectabile
TCATACGCCGGATATCAGGCTTTATCCTGGAAATGTATTTCTGTTGATCTAGACTAATTAAACTTAAATGGACTGTATTATATAGAGTAGAGCAAACCATTCAACCACTGTTATTGTTTTAATTCTCATAATGTTAATCTGCTACCACATTAATATTAAAGACCTCACTGTTTTAGCGAAGCACACATTCAGGGTCAAAGATCGAAGGGAACTTTTTTAAGACGGTTGTCCTGGATTAGTAAAGACTTTGGCGTGAATGCAGTGGAGAAATGTAAACAAAAATCCATGAATGTTTGGACTGTGTGCAGAGGGAGATTACTCGGAAGTTGACGTTCCCCAAACAGCCCACCAACCCGTTCTTGGAGATGGTGAAGTTCCTGCTGGAGCGCATCGCCCCCGTCCACATCGACTCTGAGGCCATCAGGTCAGAAAAATGCCTGACATGTTCAATGCACCAAGTGTTGTCGTTGGGTTTCATTTTCAAATTTCACAACAAACCAAAATGTTTGAACATAGACAAGTCTAAATTCTGATAAATAAAAAGTGATTAGAGTACATTTTGATTAAAAGAAGATGAAACTGGATTGTAAATTTCGTTCCACCGGATTTAAGTGTCTCGTTGTATAGTACACACAAAGAGGCAGTCATACGAAGGTCCTGCACTCCCTTTCTCTGTAATAAGGAGCTTCATGTGTGTCTCTGTTTCATTGTGTAATACCACTAACAGGCTTTTTTAATTCACTGAGACACCTAGTGGTGGTGAGTTGTACCTGCAGGCCGTAGACAAGGAACAGGTTTAACCCTTACTTCTTAATGGAAAAACACCAAGAGAGAAACCATACATACTGAATGACTTCTAATGCTTACGCTAGCCAGTGTAACAATTTTTGTCATATTTAATACGTGCTATTATGTTGTCTTTAGATATCCGAAAGTGTTCCAGGTTGTCTTGTAATGCACATTTAGATCATTTTAACGAAGGTGAGGTGATTTATTTTCTTTTAGTGCTCTGGTGAAGCTGCTGAACAAGTCCATTGAGGGCACGGCTGATGACGACGAGGAGGGCGTTACCCCTGACACAGCCATCCGCTCTGGCCTGGAGCTACTCAAGGTATACAGCATGGACCAATCATACTGTGATAAATGGAAGCCAATGCCGAAATTGTAACCAGTGTGTGATTTTTAGTAAACGCAAAATTCCCCTCTAGGTCCTGTCGTTCACCCACCCCACAGCGTTCCACTCAGCAGAAACCTACGAGTCTCTGCTGCAGTGTTTGAAGATGGAGGATGAAAAAGTGGCAGAGGCAGCCATCCAGATATTCCGAAACACAGGGCAGAAGATTGAGACAGAGCTACAACAGATAAGATCGTAAGAGAGAAATTACACTTTTAAAAGTGAAAATGATGAATTCCAACAATAGACATTTGTATTTGGACAGTAGTCTGTCGCTTTATGAATCTACAGGCGAAGGGTCCACACTTTCGTCACTTGCCATACTGGTCCACATCTGGGTTGAATGAAAGAAATAACCTGCATTGTGTAACTCCTCCTAATGTCCATCAGGACTCTGATTCCCGTCCTGCATCAGAAAGCCAAGCGGGGAACACCTCACCAGGCCAAGCAGGCCGTCCACTGTATCCACGCCATCTTTAATAACAAGGAAGTGCAGCTGGCACAGATTTTTGAGGTAGAGGACAGTTTCCTTACTTACTGATTTGTATGGATGCACCTTATATTACAAATTGACAAAAATGTTTTAGTATGATTTTATTTACATTGTACATTGTTGTTGTTTTTTTTACTTCTTTTATTGTACTGACATTTCTTTGTTGGGATGCACTCACATAGTTTTCTCCCTTCATCCCCAGCCTCTGTCACGTAGTCTGAATGCAGATGTCCCAGAGCAGCTCATTACTCCTCTGGTGTCCCTGGGCCACATCTCCATGCTGGCCCCAGATCAGTTTGCTTCACCAATGAAGTCCATTGTGGCTAACTTCATTGTCAAGGACTTGCTCATGAATGACAGGGTGCGTGGAGATCAAATGGTGTACTGAAACAGGACACCGTAACAGCACACAAAATTGCACCCTTTTTAACAAACATTTTTATATTTTTGGACACTTGTTTTGTGAATTGCAACTTTCAACAAATATACCCAGTCAAAAATGTGAATGTGTTGTGCCTTTATGTCTTTAGTCAGTGGGCAACAAGAATGGAAAGCTGTGGACCACTGATGAGGAAGTTTCGCCTGAGGTCCTAGCTAAGGTAAGAAGCAAACATATCTGTGGCATTTATTTCACTTCTGGTCCAATATGATTTTGCATTTTTACTACAGGCATGCACATACATGATCTTGCGTTGATGGCAAGGATTCGGATCTTGTTTGATGTTTTTGTAAACAGAAAGATTTTTTTTTTAAGATTTAGGGACCTCACATTGTCTAATTATTCATGCTCTTTCGGTTCCCCCAGGTGCAGGCCATCAAGCTGCTAGTGCGTTGGTTACTAGGAATGAAGAACAACCAATCCAAGTCAGCAAACTCCACCCTTCGCCTACTGTCAGCTATGCTGGTCAGCGAGGGAGACCTCACAGAGCAGAAGAAGATCAGGTAACTTGGGACTTGAAGGTCACAGTAGAGCTATTAGAGGATTAAGATGTTGAGGAGTTAAATCAGTTCATACAGTTTTTGGGATATACTTGGGAAACACATTTACCAGTTGTAATAAAAAAAAAAAAAAATAAGTCATCTTTTTTATCCTTCTCCTTTTTGTTATTTGTTCCTCTTCACAGTAAGTCAGACATGTCTCGTCTGAGGCTTGCCGCAGGTGGAGCCATAATGAAGTTGGCCCAGGAGCCCTGTTACCATGACATCATCACACCTGAACAGTTTCAGCTCTGCGGCCTCGTCATCAACGTCAGTCTCACCTTTTTATATCCCTTTTTTTTGTAGAACCTTTTTTACCAAAACATTTTGACATGTCTCAGTAAGAGAAGCACATGTACACATGACCAATTTGATGGCTGAATTCCATTTAGCTGTTTTGTCCTGGTATTGTGCATGCTATCTGACTGTCAGAATGGAGCCATTTGTCATTAATAACTGTACTTTTCCTGCTAAGACCAGTCAAAATGTCTGCTGTGTGAAAGGCCTGTTCTAATATGCAAATTGTACTGTATGTGTACACAATGAGAACTAATTGACATGTCTGCTGATTCAGTTGCAATGTACGATCTGAATAAAAGAAAACATTCTCATAGTACTAATAATCTTCTTTTTACTCTCTTGTGTGAATTGAGTTTAATTGAAGTTTATTCTTCCCTAAATACAGGACGAGTGCTACCAGGTTCGTCAAATCTTTGCTCAGAAGTTGCACCTGGCTCTCGTCAAACTGGTGCTGCCCCTGGAGTACCTCGCCGTCTTCGCCCTGTGTGCCAAGGACCCAGTGAAGGAGCGCCGTGCCCATGCCCGGCAGTGCCTCCTCAAAAACATTTCTGTCCGCAGAGAGTTCATCAAACAAAATCCTCTTGCTCAGGGTCAGTGGATGGACCTGTGGATGTTTTTATGTTAAAAGTTACTGAAATGTTTAATGTGTGCTTTATTGAACAGCAGTTTAGACTATCGAAGACCACATGAGCCAAGTTGCCATCCAATATCACCACAAATGTTAACAGATTTTTAGAAAATCTGCAAAAGTAAATGCAAATGAATACCTTTTTTCCATCCAATACTGTTTTGCAAATATTAGTTTTTGTGTTATTGCTATTGTTTCTTGTTATTTCCACTGAGTTTTTTTTTTGTATTTTATTATTCGCAAATTGAAAGTGCATAAATACAGATGGATGGAAACCCTTATGTACATTAAAACGAGTTATTCTCACCCTTCCCACAGAAAAACTTGTCTCCCTCCTTCCTGAGTATGTTGTTCCCTATATGATCCACCTGCTGGCCCATGACCCGGACTTCACAAAACCACATGAATATGAACAGCTCAAAGACATCAAAGAGTGAGTGTTGGCATACTATATTTTGTAGGTTTTATGTCATAACCTATCCCTGAATTTGATAATAAAGCCGAGAATGTCTTGTTTTTTATGCTTATTAACATTTTATTCTCTTGACTTATAATGCTAATAAGATAGAAGTGGTGATGACTGAAGCTGTGACATACAGCGTGTTTATTGTGCTTGTGTGTGTGTAGGTGCCTGTGGTTCATGCTGGAAGTGTTGATGACCAAGAATGAGAACAACAGTCATGCCTTTCTAAGGAAGATGGTAGAGAACATCAAACAGACCAAGGATGCACAGTGCCTTGATGATGTAAAGGCCAATGAGGTACGTACACACACAGACGCACACAAGTACATGCTTCCTCAATGTAAGCATTAGAAACGGTCATCTCTAAAATGTTTCAAATAAAAAGTTAAATTAATGCACAAATGCGTAAGATTTAAAAAATAGCTAACATAGTATAGCTATACTTGAAACGAAACCGTTTCTTTTCTTCATGAACATAGAGCTTTAAGAGTAATAGTTGTTAGTAAAATCAGGCTAGTGTCGATAGTGATTTAAAATGAATAAAATGACCAGGAGACATTCTTTGTATTAAAAAAAATAAAGCAAGGACGTAAAAGCAATAAGCTAAGAGCACTTTCTGATTATTCACCTAATCATGAAACCATCAAAACTGTGTGTCTCTTGTTGTCTTGGTTACAGAAGATGTATATTGTCTGTGATGTGGCTCTCTTCGTTATCGCCAACAAGAGTACTGCATGTCACCTGGACTCTCCGAAAGACCCTGTTCTACCCTCCAAGTTCTTTATCATACAGGACAAGGCAATATATATATACACACACATTTCTCAAGAATGACTTATATCCACTTAGTGGTAGATAAATATGGGCACACTCTTTTAATATTAAAGCCAAAATCATGACCTTTGTGGTTTAGCAGTCTATGCTAATCAAAGTTTTCTGCTGGGATTTCTTTCAACAGGACTTCAAAAATGATAAAGAGTATCTGTCAACAGAGATGAGACAAATGCTGCTCACTGGAAAGGTAAATCCAAAACACTCTAATTTACTGAGCAATCCACATTATAGGTAATAATGCTTAACACTGTAACACTGAGTGTAGTTTAATTGTAGTTTAAAAGGCGGGCAGAATACATAATGACGTAAATACTTCTTTGCTTTTTATTGTTTAGCGAAAAACCATTGTCATTTTATTGTTAGTTTAGAAACATCTGTTCATACATATTTGTATTCTCAGTATATGAGTATGATGCTTGGGGTCAGAGTAAAAGGGTGCAGAGAAAATTGAGTGATACATTGAACTCTGAGTAATCACTGATTATTTTTTATAAACCACGTAACTGTTCGGGGATCTAAACTATCAAATGCTTACTTGCCTAATACCATTAACTGCACCCTCCAACTCACCCTTTCTCTATTCAGCCTAAACCAGCTCCAGTGTTGGGAGCTGTGAACAAGCCTCTGACGGTACCAGGGAGGAGGATCTTCACCAAGACCACCACAGTCTCAGACACCAGTAACCCCAGCACCAACTCCTCCCCACTGAGCTCCTCAACTATCAACAAAAACAGGTACATAGACTCACTACACACACTGGCACATGCACATCAAGAATAATGCTTTCTTCAACTTTTTAAACGTGTCTTGTAGTAACAGCAATGCTGCCACTGAGTCATCAGAGCGCCAAACACAGGAAAACAACGAGAACCCAGTCATCAAGAATGAAGAGGGGAAGAAGGTAAGCTGAGCCCACCAGATGTCAGCTGGAGCTACACTTACTGCAACATTAAGAGAGTTCTGTTGACTGAGCTTTTCGCACCATGTCTCTCAGGAGGAGCCAAGTCAGATTGCAACCCCTGATGCCGAGACAGAAGCGTCGCCCGTCAAACGACGTGGCCGTCCACCAAAAACTGCTGCTGCTGCTCCTGTGGCGGCTGAAAAAGAAGGAGCAACTGCAGCAACGGGAGGCGGAGCTGTCAGAGGAAGGAAGAGAGCAGCTGACCCCAACTCCAACCCACCGACAGAGTCAATCAACATCAAGATGTCAAAACAGCAGCAGCAGAATGACGAAGGGACAAAGAGACAGATTGACTTGCAGAGGTGAGAGTCAGGAAGGGTGCATCAGAAAGTAACTTAAGATGGTATTTACCTTAGTAGCTTAGCTCATCGTTTGGCAGATAAAGTGATGCGTTTTAACTTTGTAGTCCCAGTTTGTGTCTTTCACCTGAAAAGCTAATAAACCTAACCCTGAGATTGCACAGAAATCCCATCGTCTTTCAGATGTCAACCTTTTTCCCTTTAGGTGGTCGTTTGTGAGCACAGAGAAGGAAAAAGAGAGAAAGTGGGAGCCTGAAGAGGAGACAGGGAGAGCTGTAGGGACATTTGCCCTCTTCCTGGGCAGCGAGGGCGACACTGAGATAGAACTGGAGTCCAGTCCAGAAATGGTTATCTGTGGCAGAAATGACAGAGAGGAATACCCCCTCGAGCAAGGGCAGAGCAGCTGTGCAGCCTGGTCCGACACATCTAGCCAGGGAGATACCAAGTCTACAAGGAGAGGAGTTCCTTCTGGCAGGCAGGGAGAGCCCAACAGTGGGCTGGCAGTGAGTTGGTTTAGGCCAGGATGTCTCTAAACACCATTGTGTTTGGTCTTGCTTTTCTACCATGTCCGTCATTCCCCAACTACAACAAATTGGTCTGTTAAAGGGAAAATTTGCCACCTTTTGAATGTTTATGTCCAGACAGTACTGATGGTATTTGTAGTCCATTGAAGATTCCCCAGTGTGTGCTGTATTGACCGAGAAAGCAAGTTATTCTGCTTACAGGGCAGTGGCAGCTGTGCTTATGTACTAGGACGCATTGCAAGTTTGCAACGCTCTTAGCTTTTTTTAGTTAAACACTTCATTCAAATGGGACAGAAACAAAATAAAATGTACCTGTTACAACTATCACCATCTCTAGAAACAAATCTTTAATTCACAGATTAAGATGTGAAAATATGCCCATTGCACTTTTCCGAGCTGCTGCTCATTGGCAGCTCTCGCTCCTTTGGACGCAAAACATTCAATTAGAAAAATAAAAGCACAAAATAGGGTTAGGGTCTGTGACCGGTGAACAGAGCCAAGAGTCAACTGGGCTGACACTGAGTCCAAACTTTGTCTTTCAGGTAAAGAGGAAACCGGTGAAGGTGAAATCAAGACTGTAGAGAACGGGCCAGACACTTCCTCATTGCTCCTCGACCCTACATACACGCTCCTCTGACTCTAAAGCTTTCCTGGACACATTATGGACCTTTCTTAAAACACACAAATGTACACACAAACCACTGACATCCTAGAAGGTTTTAAGTACCTTATAGTCTTGATTTGAAACTCATTGTATGTAGGTCTTACTCAAAAAACATGATTTTTTTTTTTCTTTGTGTTTGTTGCTCTTTGCTTCTTTTGCGGAGCCATTTTAAAAAAAATAAAAAATAAATAGATAAATAAAAAAAACCACAACAGGATGGACATTTTACAAACATTTTAATCTAATTCTGATTGTTGCTTATTAAATTCCCTGGGGAAAATCCTACTGTATGTCTCCTGACCTCTTCCTCCTTATGTCTCTGTTGCACCTTTTTTATTTTTTTATTTTGAGCTTACCTGTTTTACTTACACAGTTGTATTTTGTAAATACTCATTGCAGTTAAACATTTTTTTAATATCCAAGATCGTTTGCGGAAACATTGCTGAAAATGGCTGTAATATGGAACATCATAGCATAAGATTTGTGCATTTAACAGATGTACCGACACCAAAATTTTATAAACTTTGGTATGTTTAGGTTTCTAACTTTGGGGTGTTGAGATACTTTGGCTTGTTTATAGCATCACAAGGCCCAGTAGAAACTCTCTGGCTTTTTAACTGCCACCTGTAATGGTTTTAAAGGCCTTTTGATTTCCAGCGTGTCAATGGACAAATTCAACTTGTCAAACATTTGTGTTTGGAAACTGTGCTCCAGGCTCGCCGAGACTGGTCTGGGGCTCTGAAATCCAGCTGGGTTTGAATTACCGTTTGTTTTTTACTGCTGAAGTATGAAATAATACTTCCCTTTGGAATTCATAAATGATATATTACTATACAAGTAGTATGTGTTCAGGTTTTTGTTCATCTCTTTCAATTAAATATTTTTTGTACTTTTTGTCAGTTATTTTGCTGGGTAAATCCGGCTTTTAAGCATTGGGTGAGTGGAAACCTTGCGGGCTGTGTTGACAACTTAAGTTTGATGTAGTTAAAGTATGCCTATTTTCATGATCATATTTAATTTTTTTTTTTCCAGAAAATAAATGCTTTTAGATGTTACCATGCAGTGCATTTGTCTTGATCACCATTTATGAAGTGTAGTTTTCAGAAGCCAAAAGACCTGACAAAAGCAAACAAGATTTTCCTTTTTTTTTTATTAATCAAAGAAACATGACACTGTCACAATAAATAACCATGCTTTTATACTGCTGATGCTCGCTTCCAAGGAAACGAGGAAAATAAGTCTCAATCCAAATGGAGAAACTGAGATGCAACTGCCCCTTTTTCTATGCTTCGTCATCGTGCAATATTGTACATAGTGAGAACACAGGGAAGGAAGGGGCCTTTTTTTCATTTTTCTTACAAAATATAGATCTAGCCATCAATGGTGCACTCCAGTGATAACGAGACGTCTCTTTATCAAGAACTGGACTATTTACAAGCGAAGGAGATGGTGTGTGCCGTCTACCTTTGACTACGAACCTTTGTGTGGCTCTGGCTGTCAAACTTCACCATCCGTGGAGAATGTGCACGATAACTGTATAATACTGTTACATGCCCCTGTTGGTAGCAACTGAGCTGGAGGCCTAGTAAAAGTTAGATTTGTTTTTTTTTTTTTAAAGGTGTAAGGATTCATCAACATCCCTATATATGAAGCATTTCTTTATAGTCTGGGTACCTCAAATTAAAACACTGTGCAGGCCTGCTATCTGCTTCAGAGGAGTTCCAGCCTCTTAACTACTCATTAGACATCATTCATAGTTAACCTCAATGAGTATTTTATTTGGCTGTTTAGTAAAGCATGTTTGGTAATATAGGAAGTCACCTATACCCCTCTATATATGGCCAAAGTTTTGATTGCGTACTGCTGGATTGGATCAAGGATTCTGATAAAGCGCCCCCCTCTTAATGATCAACATCAGAACAGAGGGTGAGCAGATCCCCTAACCAGTGGCTGAAAGTATCATGCCTATGGTTGAGAATGATTGCTCTGAAATTAGTATTTAAAAAAAACTTTCAACTCAAAATCCTTAATGACATTCAGAATCACTCATTTCTTCTTGAGGTGTTTCTTCTGTTGGTGCCAGGCTGGATCTGTTCAGAGCAGAAGAGAATATTTCCCAGCAACATACTCAACAGAAAAGGCTTTGGTTCACTAGAGATACTGTGCCAAACTGTGCTGAAGTGGCCTGTTGAGCAGAGCTTCCAGGTGTCTCGCTCTTTCCAAAAATTAGAAAGAGTCTCGCGAGTTCCACAAGTCTGAAGGGAAGTTGAACCGAACAGACCCCACCCAACCCCCATCACCACATCATTTGGCCAAATAAAACAAAAGGCAGCATAGAACATGCAAGGACAAGAAAAAGTTGGTTTTGTGGTGTAGCAGGAAAGGCTGCATGTAAGGGCCCGAGCTGGCTGTCACCTCCTGTCCAATTAGGGCCAGGATTTTGGCTGTGTCATCCCTAAACAACAATCTTAAAAAGAAAAAAAAAGAGGGATTTCTCATTGATCACAGAAGCATTCAAAATGTATATGTCCATATAATTGTAGGCATAGTTTATATTTCAAATAATTTGTTTTACAATGCCATGTAAGAAAAAAAAAGTATAATCGCATTGTATTTTCAAATTTACACATCTATTTACAGATAACTTTTCTGTTTGATGTTTGAGTAATCTTTTCTAATTCTGCGGAGAGAAAACCTCTACAGGTCATTGAAGTTTCTATGATAAACTGTTCAGGAACTATCCATCACACTGTTCATTGCAGAACACTATCCATTAGCGTAAATTTAATTTAATGGTGATTTACTGAGAGCTGTATGCAGATTTCCTTTCCACATTTTACCCTGCACAATCTACCAAGAAATGGCAGTTATTTGATTCTTTGCAGTATTAAGAACAGAAATTTGTTAAAATGAAAGGTTTCAGAGCCAATATGCATAAAGAGCATAGAAGACAAGATGAATGAGTGAAAGGTTTTGGTAGCTTATCACAAGGATACACATTTGGAGTTAGTGGAAGAAAAGACAGCGTAATGGACAGATGGGATCAGACAGGCAACAGGGTGTTGTGCATATTGGCAATTGCAGAGCTACTGTTGTTGAGTTTGTAGCAAACAAACTTGTTATAAAAGAAGGCTCAGACTGCTGTGGCGAATGGGGAGGTGAGAGGGGCCTGTGTAACAAAAAGGCAATGGTGGAATGGTTGCCAGGAAAGAGCTGATGTCATGATGAAGGGAGTTGGGATCCTCACACCTGGCTGCGTTTCAGTTGCTGAGGAGCAATTCTGTCGCCGTTTCCACGTCCCAGGATTTTGAAGACAAGGCCGCTATTACTGCATTCTGTATGCGAGGAGGATTAAAACAGTATTGTAAGTGAGTCATTCGCAAGATCAAATTAATAAAAACCAAATTATTTTAAAGTATACTATTACAATACTATTACTATTATTTTTTCCAGAAAAAGAATTCCTTCCAAGGTAATTGTGTTTGAATAAATTGTGCCTCGTTAAGAGGAAACCCTTTAACATTACTACAGTGAGACTACACCGCCCCTGACAAACATGCTGTCAAATAAGGCAGCAGGGTGCTCAAATAGCTCAGTTGGTAGAGCAGGTGGCCATACATAGAGGTTTACTCCTCGACGCAGCGGGCCCGGGTTAAACTCCAACCTGCGGCCCTTTGCTGCATGTCATTACCCCCCTCTCTCCACTTTCATGTCTTTAGCTGTCCTGTCAATAAAGGCCTAAAAGGTCCCAAAAAAAGGATCTTAAAATTTTTTTAATAAAATTACGGCTGCAACTTACAATTCTGACTATTTCCATTATTGATTAATAACAGTCTATTTCTTTTTAGTCTATAAGAAGCTCCCTGCGTCCAAGGTTACTTATTTAAATGTGCCCTTTCGTCTGACCAGCCATCCAAAACCTGAAGACATTCAATGTATTATTACAGAAGACTTTAAAAAAAACTATTATAAAAATATTTACATTGAAGGAGCTGGAAACAAGAAAACGGTTTCAAAACTATTATCAGAATTGTTGCCCATTCGTTTTCTAATTTTTGAATAGTCGATTAACTGTTTCAGTTTAACCATGAAATAACCCCAACCCGAAACTCTCCGGTCCCACACCATGCTTAGTTCAATATATCAATGTTATGTTACAACAATAACAGTCAGTGGCTCTTACCTTATCAAAGCCCATGGCACAGAGTTTGTCTATTTTGCGTGTGTAGTCGGGACTGGAGATAGGAGCGCCTGCATAGACATGAGACCACAGCCTTGCCGTCTGTTTGAACATTTCTGGGTTTTGCTTGTACTGAGGATGCAGAGACAAAACGTAGTGAGGTAAAACATAAAAGGATTCAGCAAGCAGTGACTAAAGAGAGAGAGACTCAAACACTTTTCTCACCTGGTTTGCTACTACTGCATCCTGTGGATCATCTGGTTCTGCTGCAGCGAGGAGAGCCTGTAGAGACAACAGCACCGTCCGCAGGGTCATAGCCGCTGCCCTGGGTGAGATACATTCAAAGTTGGAGCAGATAAATGGGGTGATTGCAATAGAGGAGACACACTGGAATATTGGGTACGGTAGTAAGGTTCAGATTCATCTCACTCACCACTGGTCTTTTAAAATGTCCAGACATATAGCTCCAGTCACAGAACTAATATTAGGGTGCCAGATCTTAGAAATGAAACGCACCTAAGAAAGACAGGTGTGAGAGGATATCTGGATAAATATGGTTTGAATGCAGGGAAGAAGGGAGCAAGTGTAGGTAACAATGGGTACATTTCCATGCACGTTTGTATCCTGGTCTTGAGATCCTTTTTAAAAAAAATCGTATTTAGGTACATTTTGTCATACCGTATGACAAAATACCATACTGTCACTTTACCATCTCTGGGTGTTGCAAGGTTACAAAGCAATGAGCAGAACTGCTTTATGGCAATATTGGATTTGTTATACAACTTGCATCAATATGACAAAATACTTCATTTGTCAGGTTTTAAATTCACTGGAAAAGCCAAAATAGACATTGCTCTCTCATTATATCACCATATATTGTATATCCATTTTGCAATGTAAAATTACTGTAATAGGTAATTTTATGTCTATCACCCGTACATTTGAAATATAATGTTTACATGAGATATCAAGATTCAGCTCCCTTTATGAGTCTAACAGTATCCAAGTTTCTGATTCCCTGTGTCTCTGATTCCTCAACAGCTCACAAACCCTAGTTTTTGCTAGAGTTTTAGCATGCCAGACAGTGATCGGAAACCGGAATACGGGCTTTACAAGTCACATTAGAATACTTGAAACCAAATTAAGAGCATATCAAAGTTATTTTTTAAACAAGAATATGTTTACTCTAAAACTATGATGCTAACCAGGATAACGGTGTGCATCAGGGCTAGGCAGTTAATCAAATGTTATTTTCAATTACGATTTATGGCTTTCATTTGGTTATGAAAACAAGATAATCGAGATAAACAATTATTGTGCCACATTCCGCTTCGTCACAATGCTGCTCTTTACGTTATATATCCAGCACACTCTTTTCTTAACTGCAGGATGCTTTCACCTGTTTTTGCTGACTTGAATATGTTAAATACAGTTTGCCAAAATGTTAAATATATGTTTTGAGTTTTCAGTGGGTTGTGGCACAACAACATATTTGATCTAATTTCTTTTAGTCTAATTTATTTTTGTATATTTAGTATATATTTAGCAATTAATTATTTATGTATTTATTTTTAAATAATCATGATCTCAACGTTGACAAAAATAACTGAATAGGACTTTTGCCATAATCGAGCAGACATACTCTATATGTAAATGCAGTTGAGAGAGGCAAAGGACATGCAGCAAGGAACAGGTGGGAGCAACTAAAGCACATACCTTTGGCGGGTTAAAAGGATAGGTTTCTGGGATTTTGATTTCAAGCTGATATCTGCCACCTTAGAAAGAAAAGAAAACAGCATAAGAAATTATAACATTAAAGTCTTGCAGCAAATATTATGTCAGTATAAGTGGAATGCAGGTCTGTGACAATACCTTCATATGGTGTATCTGGAGGACCTGCTATCTCTCCCCTCAGCTCTGTGAAGTTCTCATCCACCAAATCTACTTTTATCTGGTTTTTACTTGTCTATGGGTTGGGACAAATAAGAGGGCCACAATGAGTTAACCTGGTAATTCAAAGAGTCACAGCTCTCAGCCTGTGTCTTGACATGTCTCTGTCAAGTATAAATCTGCATACTTTTGCAAACAAATCAGAATCACCTTTAATTAAGTAAGTATGAACGCATACAGGTCATTTCAATCTGGCTTTTTATTGCTCTGAAAGTACACATAGAAATACGGCTAAAAAACAAAGAACAAAGCTGATATGACTTTTATATATATATATATTCTGTTTTTTTGTTTACGTGTGCATGTATGTCCCAATGTATTACACATTGGTAAAAAAAAAATTGCTCTATGAGAATTAAATGCGTCAGACAAATGTTGGCTGTTAAAGGAACAACAACAACAACAACAACTGTGATTTTCTACAAAATCCAAATCGGTTTGTTCCACAGGAGCACCACAAATAGTATGCCAGCTAGCTAAGCTAGCAAAAGTTGTCATAACTACAAACCCACAATAACAGGACTTGAGAGGTAGCAGCATGACAAAATACACACTTTAAAATGACCGCAACCCTGCCCTCTTGAAACCAATCATTGGTTTACGATTAATAATTGTGATAAGTTAGTGAACGTTGTGTCATAACACAACAGGCTAGCTAATTGCTAACAGTGAACGAGATGTCAAAACAACAAGCCAGCTAAAAGCTGTTAACCCCGAGTGTCAGTAATTAGCTAAGTCTAGCTACCCTTAACGTTATGGTACCTTGTATGAGGCGAGTCCTATTTTAGTTATGTAATTACCCAAAGGTATGCGGTATTGTTTGTTAGAAACAGAGGGCCTGTTAGTTAAAAAAAGCTGAATCCCCGGTGTTTCCTGAAAACACCCACCTGGCACAACAGGAGAGGTTAGACCAGACACTGACATCAAGCTAAAGCTAGCTAAAGTTCTGCTGTTTAATGTTAGGCCTGACCTGCTGCAACACAGGACTGGGACCTGACGTTAGGTCATTTTGGTGTTTGTCATAGCGGCTACAGACACTTTACATTTGAATTAAGTTGAAACAGTACCAACAAGTAGATGAATGGAATTGAAAAAATAGCCAGCAACGTTACCGCACCTCTTCGCTTTTAAGAACTTCTTTGAACTCCCGCTTGATCCTTTGGACCGCAATGTTAGCCATGACTGTGCCTGCTGTCCTGCTACTGCTGCTGCCTTGAGGCCACATCCGGGACCTCTCTCTCTCTCTCTCTCTCTCTCTCTCTCTCTCTCTCTCTCTCTCTCTCTCTTTCTCACACAACACCAAACCACACACACACACACACACACACACACACACAAACACACACACACACATACAAAGTGCAGCTAAATGGAGTAGAAACTGGAAGTTGTATTCATGCGTTTTGGTAGGCTACATGTGTTTAGCATGACTGTTCTTTTCAAACTTGCCTTCCGGACATTTCTCATCGTGTGCTGAACACATCGGATTTCTAGCACTGGTCATTCACCTACAGGATTTTACATCTGACTGTGATGTTTCATGGGGATTTTTTTCTAGTTTTTTGTTTGTTTTTTGGATTATGGAGCACAATTTAAAAGTAAGGGAAGAAAGCTATCAGAATCAACACCTTTTTACCTGCTAACACTCAACCAGTCAAATGACATTTCAAATTTCACCTGAACGTTCAGCTGTTTTCATCACTTACTGTACACTTCAACTGCTTTCATGGCAGATAACAACTTCCATTTAAGTTCCTTTCTTATTTTATTAAGTGGGGTATTTGTAGTGAAATACAAATTGCCAGGTTCTCCCTTGACACAGTGACAAATATTTGGATTTACCCAACGTATTATTGAACTTTTTACTCCAGTTCAGTCATCTGACACTCATAGTTAGTATTTTGCCGATTTTACATACAAATCATATTAAGTTTATAAAATATGATATACAACCTGAACCTTTAGAACCTACCAACAGAATTATCTTTTTGACAAGATCCATTAAAATGCTGCTTACATACATCAGTAATAATGATCCAACAAAAACACTTTGAAAGGCTGATGACACTTTTAACTCAAGTAAAATTTTGAACTTTTACTTTTTACTTTTATTACTAGTTCTTACTTTTATTTTTTATTTTTCTATTCCATCAGATAAATATTAAGTAATTACAGCCAGCTGATGGGTAAAATGTGTGACTTAAGTTTAAAAAAATTGTATCTTATTATATATTTATATATTTGTATAGTGACAGAATAAGTAGTCTATATTTAACCAAAGTAAAAATAGCAATCCTACAATAAAAAAGAATCTTACTGATGTCTGTCAAAGTCAAAATATACATTATACAAGCCCCTCGTCATATTTAAATGTATTATATCATTGGAAAATAAATATTATTGGTGGATTACCAGAATTTTTTCAATTAAAGTACAGTTGTCAGATAGCTGTGGAGTTAAAAGTAGCCTAAGATGCATTCCCTCTGCAATAATTTGGAGTGGAGGCAGAAAGTAGCTTTAAACATTAAGCTTTAAATATTCAAGTAAATTAAGGTATTGTACTTTTAAGTACAGTATTTGAGTTACATTCCAGCAATGTATATTTGCTCACAAAACAGATGTACAGATGTTGTAGCTTGGTTCATCTGCCTCTGTATGATGATAGGCAGCTGGACTGTTTGTTTACCATCCAGTCGTTTCTTTCGTTTCCTAATGTGATTGGCTCAAAAACCCGCCTATTAAATGTCTGGACCAATAATAAATCGAACCGTGTGTGTCTACTGGGAGGGGCTCTCACTTCCCGGATGTCTGTCGTGAAGAAGGTTGACTCACGTTCACAAAACAAAACACAGACGGTAGGTTGACATGTCTGGAATTTAATGGTTTCTGTGGGGAGCACAAGTGCTGCAGCGGTGCAGCTCAGGCCCTCTAAAGACATCTAACGTTTTCTCAACATCTAGCTACACAGCTCAAGTAAGTCGTGTTTTAAAGCCATTGCTGTCACGTCTGCCTCTAATCATATATTCATTGTTAATAACAGTCGGAAAAAGACAACGCTTTGAGTTTTTCTATGGGTTGGCTGGCTAGGTTAGCAAGGAGCTAGTCGAACGTTAGCTAGCTAAATTAGTTCAGAGCAATATTATGTAAATGTAAAACTCAAGGAGTTGGTCAATAAAAAGTGATGGTAGCTGCCCTTGAATGGATTTCAGAATCGAAATAATATTTATTGCCAGGTAATTAACACTTACAAGGAATTTGCCTTGATGATTAGATACAAAGCTATGTTAAGGAAATAAACAAAGCAAAATACTGCGACGGTATATTTCACAAAATAATTTATTCAAGAAACGATAACCTAACAAATAGATACAATATAACTGTTTTAATATAAGAAAATTTGGTATGTTTTTAATATTAGTTTTTTTTATTGAGAAAGACACAAAATGGAAATATTACAAATAATAGACTTTAGGCTTTTTTTCAGCCCCGGTCCCCCTTAACATATATACAGTGTACATAATTTTTTTTAAACAATATCAGCCCTTGTAGAAGGTGGTATGGCTTTGTGCAGGGTGTGCAAAAATCTTGAGGGAATGTGCAAAAGTTCAGCATATATAATACGTGCAATGGTCAGGTATATAGTCCAGGATGTTCGATGATGTTACGTGTAGTGCTGGATAAAACAAGCCAGTCAACATTAGATGCATAGACAAAAATGACAAAGACCATCCAAAACCCATAGCAATACATTAAACACAATTATTTTTATTATTATTATTATTATAAAGATCATTTTTTGGGGGTATTTTAGGCCTTTATTTGTATAGGACAGCTGAAGACATGAAAGGGGAGAGAGAAGGGGAAATGACATGCAGCAAAGGGCTACAGGTCGGATTCGAACCCCGGCCCATTGCATCGAAGAGTAAACTTCTATGAATGGGCGCCCGTTCTACCAACTGGGCTATCTGGGCGCCCATCCTGGTCACTATTATTTCAAAAAAAAAAAAAAAAACTGCTAGCATATGGGGCATTTCCTTTTGAAGATGCAAATATAAATACAGGGAAAACAGCCATCACTGTTGACAAAGACCTACATTACATGCAGCAAGGTAATACAGCCACAGAGTCTGCTGACTGTAGTTAACTGAACAGTCTCCTCCCTGTAATCTGTGTGCCCGTGAATCAACAATAGAGCACAGCGCTGACAAGAGGGAGCATTAGGTTCCCTTCACTTGTAATAATACCATACGTCTTAGTCACATACAATACTTTCCTTTTGTTTCAGGGCGGACACCATCTGGTGAGAAATGGCAGAGGGAGGTTTTGACCCCTGTGAGTGCATCTGCACCCATGAGTATGCTATGAGGCGCCTAATCAACCTGGTAAGTCATGGAACTGAGTTGCCACTCACTTGAAATCTTAGATAACTAAGACTTATAACAGAGTTTAGGTGCAGGGACAGGTCAAAAATATTCCAAGTATGCAGTGTGGAGTAAAAATATCTCCTCCCAAAGTTGAGAGAAGAAGGCAAAGAGATTAATGTTGTAAACAACTAGCAAGTAAATGAACGTCTCAGCCAGAGAGAAGGAAATGAAAAGCTGCAGACCGAACATGAGCCAACATATCCTGGTTCCTGCTCAGTGTTTATCTTGAGAGCCTATCAGTTCTGCCACACAGACGTTTCATTCTGTTGCATTGTGTGCTGTCATGTTTGCATGGGTCTTGTAAATATACTCTGACTCTTCTTGATGGAAGGTGTTTTTATTGAGAGAAAACTACATTTAAAGAAAGAATAAAGGTTGTAATTATGTTGTCAGTTTTCCAGTGACCTCATTGGCTCTTTGTGCACAGCTGTATCTTGCATGGCGAGCTGCTGTTGGCTCAGAGCTTAAAACCACCCAGGGAGATTGTGATTGTCGTGCAGCAGAGAAGGGTGTTGTCCAAAAAACTAAAGAATTTACACAGCGTTAGCCATTTAGAACTGTACAGTATATTTAAGGAGAAAGGCATCATCTACATTTGAGTATGTGCTGTTTGAAAACAGTAAGCTGCAGTGGGTCATTTGTCTGTATGCCTAATGTAACAAGGAGTTTATGTTTTATTAGCAGACTGTAAGCAGACTTTCGACTTCCTATTTTCTCTCTCCCTAGATGAAAGAGAGTAGTGGTCACCAGAGTAAATAAGTCAGTCATATTCTCTTTGTATTAAAGGGGCTGTACTCGAAATACTGGGGGGGGGGGAACATCAGGCTGGGAATTCCTCTCCATGGCTCTCACAGACCATTTTCCCCAATATGTGAAATAGCTATGTATTTTCACAGCCACATGCACTAAAATGCATACACGGCCAGACCGGCTATCAACATAAAGGACAGAGAAGCTTGGATAACAACACTTACAAGAGGGAGTGTAATTTCAATCTCTGCTTAAGACCCCATTACTCCACTATGTCTTTACATAAAAATATACATTTGCTGCTATATTAATGTTTTGAATGTCGAGTACAGCACCTTTTTTTTTTTTTTTTTTAAATCTACTTTGTTCCTCCTGTAATTTCTTTCAGCTCAGGCAATCTCAGTCCTACTGCACAGACACAGACTGCCCTCAGGAATGTATGTATGACCACTGTAGACCTTGTGTTTTTTCATAATGGGTTATGTCATGTTCTTGAATCATAAACATTAGTTTAGGTGTGAAGTGCAAATATGTGTTTGTTTTCAGTGCCAGGTCCAAATGGGCCAGTCAGCGGAGGAGGTGACCTGACCCTCCCCATGGTTCTGATGGGATGGGCGGTGCTGGCTCTGCTCCTGTTCCTGTTGCGCCCATCCAGTCTCAGGGGTTCCCGTCCCACAGGCAAACCTACTGGACCACACAATGTCAGTATTGATCACACAGCCTACATAACAATATTTTTCAGTTCTGCTCTGCCTTCATTTACCATGACAATTTACCACAAAGTGGACAATGAATCTCAACATAGAAGTAAGATGCTGAATAAGACACAATTTGCCTTTTGTGGTGATTTACTGAAATAAAATTTTGTCCCCATTTGATGAAAACATTTCAGACAGGCTGCTACATTATTGCGTCAACAGTTTTTGGTTTGTTTGATGTAATTATAATTTGGGAGCTCTGGTTTTGTGGGGCAGTGTGTATTTTTCGAATTGGTTTCAATCATTTTTTCTTTTTTTTCTGCGCTAGCAAGCAACAGTCTAACCAAATGCAGAAGACATTCATACTGTTGTTATGTTTGAGTTGTTAGGTAAATGTTTGTTTTAA
>NC_045734.1:14295049-14295546 GCF_008692095.1 Etheostoma spectabile
AACATATATATTTAGGTGATGTGAACTAGACCTGTATTTTAACAGGGACTCAGCTGTACACACCCAGATAAACATAAGCTTATGTATTGTTTGTCCACATTATAAGCTCACTTATTATTATTATTAATATCACATTATTGGTTTCAGGATGTGCTTATTGATAACCTCATCAACACTGTTTACTTTTTTTCAATGGTAGAGACTTTATATTTTTTCTTGTCTTGTTTTGCAGAGCGATGGAAGAGAGCCTCCAGCACCCCCTATTGACTAGCAGTGGAGAGTAGCAGCACTCGCCCACCTGCTCGTACTGCAGCTGCACAGTGAGACAGCGACTGTGACCAGGACAGTGCCATCTCCCCCTCATAAATATCTTTTTCTTTACTCATATTTTAATACCATTGTGTTTTGGGGTAGATCTTATTTCTAGAGCTCAACTGCTACTGGGTTAATGAGCCCAATACAGATATGATATTTCAAAGTTATAAAACATGGCTTTT
>NC_045734.1:14295556-14299490 GCF_008692095.1 Etheostoma spectabile
TTTTACATAAACATTCAACGTTGCGCGAGAATTGGTTATTTTTGACAAAGAGAAAGATTGAGGCAGGATATTTTACGGTGGAAAAAAATCAGAAAAGTTTGTGGGAAATTGAATAACCATACAGTACATAGAAACACATTATTTTCCACAAACACAAAACTTGAATGAGTTATGAAAAATGTTGTTTCGTATATCTGCAGACATCCCATGTCAACTGATAATATTGGCTGACAATGTCAGCATGTTGATATATCAGTATGTGGTATTCACCAAGTCTTTAATCAGAAGGCTTGGCATTGTTCCGAAACCCCGATCTGAGCTCTGGTGCTGACTGGTCGGCAGTTACATAAACCCAAAATGAAGGAATGTGTCACTCGTGTTGGTGGAAAAAAGGATTATTAGTTATATTGTTGTACGAGTGCTTGCTGAGTAATGATGAAGAGTGGCGGGTTCTTCAGACTCTCTGAAACATTCCTCTCTTTCCAAAGCTACAGTTCTAAACGGTGCCACTAATGATGTCCTACCACATGTTTTAATAACATATTTAAACCAGCAATATAATTAATGAAATAAATTAGAATTACAATTACATGGCATATTGATTTTAATGCAGTGATTTCCTTTTATGTTTACGTACAGTCCTTAATTGGATTACATACTCCAGCAAATAGTCTGAATTGAACATGTCTGTCCTTTTAAGTAACTTTTGGTTACTGTAGTTTAAGTGATTTAAGACAGCAGTGACGGATCTTAAGGGTCTGTTTATCTGACAGTTATATGTTCACATAGTTGAAATGAACTGAATTGCAAGCATACAGCTAGGGTGTATTAATTGTGGTCATTGTAAAACAATATACTCTGCGTAAACATTTAATATTGAAATGTTTCTGTGTACTGTAATTGTTTTGTAGTTAAAAATCTGAATGGTATACTCAATTTGTAGCAGATAATCATATTTTATTAGCACTTTTGTTGTGGTATGTTGTTTCCTTATGCAGGTTTGCTTTACTGATTCAGCTGTGTAGATGACAGGCTTGTGGAGGTGAGGACCTGTTCTTTTCTTACTGAGAATTGCAGCAGTGTGTGAATAATGGGAACAATCTCAAGTTTCTACTTCTGCATATTCAAAAGAATTAAAAGGAAAGGAGCAAGAACGGATGCATTTTCAAACGGTGTCAATGGGAAGTTTTTGGTCTCAAAGCTACTTTAGAGAACAACTTCTTGAGAAAGAACAGCAATAGCTGAGCTCATTTATTTTTTAAATTTGAGATAAGAGGCCAAGGAAATGATCTGCAGTGGAAGTTTTTGCCAGAGGTAAAATTAGTGAACAGAAAAATGTCAACACTTAGTGCAGAACATTATAGTGGTGAATGTATTTTGTTCCTTAACTATGTATGTAAATGTTGGTGGATATTTCAACAGCACCATAAACTACAGCCTCAAAGTTATAGAAGAGAATCAACCCTTTGATACAATCTCAAGAAAATGGAACATTATATTAGGTGGTATTTTTTTATACAGTGTGTATGTCTATTGTTGAATATTGGATAGCGGAACATGTAGGAGGGTTTCAATCAATGCCCATATCTTTGTTGTGCCCCTGTCATGGCAACAAGGCTATTAAAGTGTATATTAGCCTTGGACTTGTGATATCAGAAAATTACACTTTCTTGAAAATGTTGTAAGAGTTCAGAACATGGATATGTTCTGCAACAACTTTGGGCTGGGTTCATCTCAACAGTCTTCAGTGGTCTTCAGCTCTTAATTGGCTAGCAAATTTCCTCTAAATATTTCTCTACTACATCTTTCTAGACTCTCTTGGGGGATTGCAGGGAGGATATATAAGGAAGGAAAGAGGTAAACCATAGTTGTTTAAGAGAAGAACATGCTAGTTTGTTGAAGTAAACAAGTGAACGATCTGGTACCACAGGAGACCTTGATATGCACTGTTTCTGTCTAAAAGAAAAAGGGCTTCAACTATGCACTTTTCCTATAACAAACAAAAAAATAAAAATGATTCAATCTTATTGCCTGGCTGTGTTTTGTCTTAATCTTGTACATTTCTGAACTCACTAAAGCAGATATATATCATATGTACTGTATATATTCTTTTATGGCTTTAATAGTTACTTTGCAAATAAAGATTTTAAATACAATACTTGTGATGTTCTTAAAAACTATAAAGCTTTGTTGCACATGAAACTGCACTTGCCCAGGAACATAGAACACAGTTCTGCTTACATGTTATTTTTATTGACAGTATGTAAACCTTTAAATGAAGAATTCAAGATCATTTCCATGTAATGAGACCAAGTGACTCATATTTAATACCAAAATGTAACACTACACAGAACACACTTCTTCATATGGGATTTTAGTTCTTCTATTTTACAGTATATAAATAGTTTTATGGGAAATCCATTAATTAATTTTCAATGTGAGCAAGCACCTTGATTGTAAAACCAAAATGTTAAAATCATGAATTTTCCACATGACAGAAGAACTAAAATCCTGTATGAAGAAGCGTGTCGTGTGTGTGTTGGTTTGAGTAATCTTCTGAGCATGCGCAGTGGTGAAACGGAACTGTTTCCCAGGGTTACCATCAACAAGTCAGTTAGCCCACTGTAGCTAGCTAGCTAGCATTATGTCAGTGTGCCATTAGGGTTGTACCATTTATATCTAGCTGTATGGTATGTCTTTAGTAAATAGTAATTTAGCTGTTATATAATCTATATACACTAACAATTAGCACAGTAGACTTATTAGCTAGCTACATATTAATGTTACAGTGAACTTTGCGAACACGCTACCTAGGTTAGCTAGTTAGCATGCTAATGTTAATGAAGGCGATTTAGAGCAAGCTGTTTATAGTTTTCAGAATGACAAATGAGCAGTTCAATACGCTGGCTTACACGAAAAGCCCGAAAACATCAAGAAGAACAACATTTCAGGTAAGAGCTTTATTGTATGCAGTCTGGATGCTACCAAATGACAGAGGAGTGGATTAGTTAACGGTAGTTAAACGGACAGCCGTCTGAAGACGGTCATAAGCTAGGTTAGTGTGTTGCATAAAACGCATTGTTTTTCACGTTGTGTTATGTGTATTGTATGCACCTTTACTTGAGAGAAGCCAAAGACAAATGTCCACTGAGGTGGACAATAACGTTATATTATCTAATCTGAAATGATGTCATTGCAGGATGAACTTCAGGCTGCTGTCTCCGCCAGGGCAAGCAAAACAAAAACAGATCAATACTCGTACTCTGATGACTTCAATGACGATGAAAATGGTAAGAAGGCAGAGCATCCGAATATTTTGTTAAAAGTGGGTTGTGCGCCAGATCCTCAAGATGTAGCTAGGGCTCTTAAGTGCCTTTCTTTGTAATTGTGGTCGATATCACCTTTGTCTGTGTCTAAGGGTAGACGATAAGCCTTGTTTATTGTAGAAATATATCCTTCCTCGCTCATCTTATGTGAAGAAATAAAATGCATAATGTGCTAAGAGTGTATTAAAACTAGTTAGCAAGAGAGCAGAGACGTTCAGCTAAAAGTAAATCTAAAATGGTGGAAACGTCCAGGTTCTCCCACTTCAAGTGATTGTAGTACAAATGTTACTGGAAAAAAGCACCAAACCTAATATCGCCAATTACAGGACCACTTCAAGGTCAAGGTAACTTTATTGTCCCCAAAAGGCAATTGTTTGTACAAGCCAGCAGATAGATATAAGTACAAGACACACAAAAATACAGCAAAACATGAAATCCCACAGTATCTAAAACACAATAGTGAATAAAATACATTTAAAACATGTCTGGCAAATTGTTTAAAATGGAATGGAAATCGGAATACTTAGTCCTCTGTATAAGACATTCTAACAGCTGTAGCCTATTTCATGTAATTTTCAGTGTTTTATATATATATATATATATATATA